>NW_014638882.1:0-4592 GCF_000747765.1 Moesziomyces antarcticus
CCCATCCGGACGCCACCACGCCACCAGCCCCCGCGCCCGCCTCCTCGTCGTTTTGCTGGGCGGCGATGGTCGTTTCGGGATCCAGATCGAGCGCACCTACGCTCTGCTGCGCCAGCCGCACCGCCTCGCCGCGCATCTGGCGCATCTCGGCATGGTCGTACAGCTCGCGCACAAACCGCTTCGTGTACGGATCGTACCGGAACGCCGGGATGCGCGGATTCGCAATCATGATCGACTCCAAGTGGAAGCGTCCATCGCCAATGTACACGATCGCATCGATGCGCTCCTTGTCCAGCTTGGGTGACGTGCATCCCAGCACCTCGCCAGGACTCAGCGGCTTGACCTGCGGCACCGTCACCCTGTACTCGCCCGAATACCACGCCTTCCACTTGGCACCCTGCTCGATGTGCTCCACCGCTCCGTCCGCAACGCTGCCGCCCGCAAGCATGAGTCGATCCGCACGCGGCTCGCCCGTCACCACCTCGCCGTCGGCCAGTCGATGCTGCTGCTCTTCCAGCGCTTCGCGCAGTCCGTGGATGGCATTGATGAACTGCACCGTACCCACCAGCGCCAGATGCGTCGGCACCTCCTCCGCTACGCCATCCCTTCGGTCCTCTCCAGTCGAAGCAGCATCGTCGCTGCCAATCGCGATGCGCGCTCGGCCCGCCGACTCGTCCACCTGCTCCCTCTTCCCCGCCGCATTCTGACTTCCACCAAGGATCTTGGCTCGGAACTCGTGCTTGTCGCTCGGGAAATTGGCGCGGATCGTCGCAGCCAGGTGTGCCGGATCAATCGAGATCTCCACAAACACGTACAGCGTCTTGATCGCCGTCTGGTCCACAGGCACCAGGCAGCTGTGGCCGTAGTGCACCAGCATATCGCACCCGAGCGCCATGGCCGTGTAGTCGTCCACGCAGCACGCGCCATACGTTACATCGCCCATGATCACCGTCGTCGCGCCCGTGAAGCGCTCCACAATGTCCGAGATCCCCGTCGCCCACAGCGTGAGTCCCTCGGGCATCTGCAGCGCCACGCATGTCGCAGACGCCTTGCGGATGTGATGGATCGTCTTGTGAATCTCAAAGTTGTAGTTCGCAGGCAGGATCGATGCGATCGCCTGGTTCAGCGACGCATCCTCCAGGATCTCGGCGGGCACAGCGTTGGCCATGCGCGGTCGAGAAGGTCCCGCTTCGCTTTCCTTGCCGGCGGTGAACCGCTTTCGTGGATTCTCCGCGTTCGTCTGCATGTCGATTGCCTCGTCGTTGAGATGGGGTCAGGAAGCCAAGATGCACTTGCGAATAGGGCCAGGGTCCAAAGCCTCAAATCTTCCTGGCCGCCAAATTTGCTCAGCTGCCCGCTGACACACGCTGACGCTTTCTCTCTCTCAGGTCTAACAGTCAATTTTCATCGAAACGAACGCCGATGTGCTGTGCCCGATCCGGCTAGCCGAACGTAGCTGCTCGCAGCTCATGGCCATCGTCGCGAGTGCACATGACGTAATGAGGCTCGCCTCGTTCGCACTTCGCTTCCCGATCTGACCGCCTTGCCGAACGCCACAGCCTTGCCATTCGGTTTGGTTGGGCCACGTCCGGCTTGGCATCCTTTGCCCTCTTGCAAGCCGAACGCATTGGAGCTTGGAGCGAGCTAGTCTCAGCGTGTGTTTCTAGTGCCTATTTTCGGGCGCAAGCCTTGCATGCTGCCGAAGTCTCGCCAGTCGTAGCGGCGAGTCTTCGCGAGGTGGGGATGGGATCGGCAGACGCTCATTGTGCTCTCGTCCAAGTCCACTCATGGCTGCCAACCAAAAGCGTAGGCTGCAGAAGGTTGGCCGGGCTAGCCCTCGGAAAATTGAGTGGAGCCGTGCTTGTCAAGCAAAGAGAAGGCGATGTGTTGGACGGGTGACTCGGTGGCTGACGGCGGGGTGCGAATGCCGCATCTCACACGAGCCTTGACACGGCCGCCACCTCGATCCTGGAAGGCAGATGAAAGCGTGTTTTTTCAAGGACCGATCGGTCAGCTTGGCTTCGCGATACGAACCTCAATGCCATTTGGAGGTCATGCTGGGCCGGAAAAAAATTGAGCATCATGTGCTCAGCACAAAGCTGTCGAGCCCAACCCTAATCCTGGCAGACAATAGAGCGGAGGTGGGACGAAGGGGGGCCGGCGATGATCCCATTCAGGCACGCGGTGGGTTGGGAGGCTTGTGGCAGCTCATGCGAGAGCGCGCAGAACGAACTCGGCCACAGATCCGTGTTTCGCATGGCCGCGCGTGGGCCGCTTCCGTCGGCAAGGCGACGCCTCCAAGCTCAGACCCAATCGATAGAGGATCTCGAGATCGTGCCTGCCCATCGCTCTTCGCAAGCCTATGGGAAAAAATACAGATTCGCCTCTTAGCCCCCCCGCACTTTAGCCTCTTTCGCTCCGCATCACCTCACCCAGAAGACAAGCGGACAGGCCGGGCATCATAGGCTCGTCATACCATGTCGCTTTGGCAAGTGCCACTCTCGATTCAGCGCTCGGAAGGCGTCCAGCTTGCTGTACCAATTCTCAGCGACACCAACGACAAAGTGGCTCTGCACCAATCTGGAACGGCCTTGCTGGACCCAGGCAGCGTCGGTGGCCGGAGACGGCGATCAACGGCCGTGTGTGTTGAGCTGCTGACTGGTCGTGTTCGTGCAAAGATGCCCGGAATAGAAGCAAACATTGGGGCTCGGCGCGAGCCAACAGACTCGCTGCCATACAGTACGATGGGCTGGACCTCGGCGACTCGCAGAGGGGGCCATTTGACAGCTTGCCTGCCGTTCCTGCCGTTCCTGCCGTGGCTCGCCGAAAACGCGCGCTGCACTCGCCGTCCTCTTTGTGTTGCCCTGTGTAGATCCCACTCGTGCCCAAAAGCTGGTGGTATTCAAGCGACCTTCGAGTGTGAAAGGCAATGCCATTGGTCGGCTATGCAAGCTGTGGCCGGTTTTCCATGCAACGCCGACGAGACGAACATGACAACGTGGCTCGCAAACACCAAATGCTGCACATTCGGCGAGGCGCGCGCGCGGCAACGGAAACTTTTGTTTCGCCTTGCCTACGACCAGGACCTTTTTTTTTGGCGAGACACAACTCATTCGGCCCGAAATGCTCCGGCCCTGCACACTATCTGTACGAACGATGAGTCCAGCGGGACGAATGTCGGAGAGTGAGTGGCAAGAGTCCTTGCCAGAGGAGAAGGAGGGGCAGAGGATCTGCAAGTGAATGGGTGTCGGGGCGGCGGTGAGACGGCATCGTGTGCGCCTGCCGGTGTCTCGCGTAGCCAAAAATTTGGGTTGGCGTCTTCGTAGCATCAAACCAATGCAACACGAGCGAGCCTCAGCTCGAGCTCCAGCGCCGGGATCCAAGGAACCCGAGGCTCACACCGCCTCTTGTCAGCGTCCAGAGGCGAAAAGGCTGCGTTACCGTTCCGACACGATTTCCTCGAAAGGCGTTCGAAAACACATGTTCGAGGCTGCACCCAAACGCCGACGGCAGCGCGAAAGGCCGTAAATAAGCAGGGCGCGCCAAACCACCAAGTCGAGGGGCGGCGAGGATGGCCAAGGTGGCGAAAAACGACCCTTGGGTCATGTGCCCATGTGGGCACCAGTTCGAGAAGGGATCGGCAGCGCTGTTGTGATTTCCAATCGGTTTGATCTGCTCGTCGAAAGGACGTTGCGATGCAATCGCGCTCGCCAGCAGCCGCGGTTTGGTCGAACGAATTTCAAAATGTCGTCGGGTTGTTTGGCGACAAAGTTGGTGGCGACTTTGCTCTTTGCTGGACGACAGCGTTTCCGGCTGCAGGGTGCACTGCATCCACTCGACTCGCGAGAGAGATGGCTGACGATGCGGGGAGGATCGGATGGACTTTGCATGCGTTTGCAGATGCAGTTACGCAGGCACACCCATGCGAGCGCGCGCGCGCTTGCCAATCCAGCAGGGCTGATTAGTTCCGGTTAAACCCAATCCCACCCCCGCTTCGCTTCCGCCCCCGCCTCGCTGCTCGTGCTGCAGCGCTCTACTGCCTCGGAGGTTTCCAATGTCAGACCTTTGCTCTGGGGGCGTCTGCAGATGGATGCACGCTACTGCAGCGCCCCCCCTTTTTGAGACCCAGCTCAGGCACCGTCGTTACATTGTCGACACACAGGAATGTGCATACAATGCGGCAGAAGCACACACCCAATGCTGCACCTCAGCGCAAGGGGGCGTGCAGAGCCAAAACAGGCTGTCTCCTCGACTATCCCAACCCTTCCAGTTGCGGATGGCTACAAGAGGATGACACAGAAACGCAATTGGATCGATGTAGCGCGTGGGGCATGCACGAGTCAGACGCTTGTCTTGCCTGTTGTTCGCAGCCACCGCCACTATCGAGTGCGGATATGCCGGATGGAGGGCGCACTCGACGCACAACGGCGCTACGTCCAGCTCAGACATCCTAGGGAAGGTGACTTGCAGCGCCAGGGAGCAGCGGCAGCGGCAGCGACCAAAAAACAATCTGATCTAGCCGAGGCGAAATGATGGATGCACGGATCCGACGCTGATGAGCACGCAATCTGATTGGTCGAGACTCATTGCTG
>NW_014638883.1:0-4632 GCF_000747765.1 Moesziomyces antarcticus
TCGTCGTCGTCGTCGTCGGACGCTGCCTCTTCCGATTCGTGCACCGAGGATGGCTGAGGAGCGGGCTCGGTTTCGGGCTGGCCCGCAGCCGAAGCTGTGGATTGAGCCGAGGCCTGTGCGGCGCCCTCGTTTGCCAGTCCGTCCTGGTTGCGCTGACCTGCGATCTCCTGCGGGCTGGCGGGGAGGCGCTGGCTCTGCGAGTCCTTCCAGGCGCGGATGCCGTGCAAGCAGTGGATGCGTGCGGCGAGGCGCGTGAGGGGATGTGCGAGCGCATCAATGTCGATGCCCTGGTCGATGAGCGGATGGAGCGGCTCGGGATAGATGAGTTTGAGCAGGCGTGCTGATCGTCTGCGGCTGGACTCGGGGCGAGCGTTGGTGGCTGATTTGGAGGAGGACGATGACGCTCGTCTCGCCGAAGTGGAGGAGGACGCTTGTGTGGGTGTAGCCGAGGCGTCGGTCGGGTCTTTTGGTTCGCGCTTGGGATTGCTTAGAGTGGTGGTGGCCTGCTGATTGGAGAGGCGGCGACGCTTGAGTGCCTGCGGAGATGAAGGCGCGTTTGTGGAGGTGTGTGCCAGCGCCTGAGCCTTGTGCTCGTCGAGGCTGTGCATGATGGAGCGAGGAAAGATCCACTGGCTCCATGTGGGCTGACCGGAGGCGAGAACTGAGTTGTCGAGCCAGGTCGAATTGCGACAGGGCTGCAGATTGGCAGCGGGCACGGCGGTGTCGATGACGGAGAGAAGGGCGGAGAGGACGGCGTTGAAGTTGAGCGTGATGGGAGTGTGGTTGGACGGGTCGCCGGCAAAGAGGCGTGCGGCACGATCTCGGGTCTGTACGAGGGACATGATGGACGAGGCGGCTGCTGCTGCTGCTGGCTTGGCAGGCGATTCCTCGTGTGCTTCGTCGTGTTCAGGGTCCTGGGGTTGCCACAGCGAGGGAAAGTCGTCGAAGCGTTCGAGATAGAGGCGCTTCCAGAGGTGGAGGTCGCCGGTGTTTTGCTCTCCATAGACGTGGCGGCGTGCGAGCTTGCATGTCTGCGAAAAGTGTTCGATGCAGAGCGGTGGGAGGTCGAGGAGGATGGTATGGATGAGTTCGGTGGGGAGGGCCAGGATGCCCGCATGAGGAGGTGGTGGTCGGACGTGATCGTCGGGTTCGTCTGCGTCGAGCATGTTTGCGTGTGCCGCTGCCGGACTGTAAGGCAAGCCGTGTTAGCAGTTGGTGGTGGTGGTGGTAGTAGAGACGACAACTGAGCCCTTTGAGCTGGTGATGGATCCGCCCAACTTTGGTCTTGGATATGAATATTTGGGCGGGTGATTTAAGGGAGGAAGTGTGAATCAGCCTCTGACCCTGTGGCTCTTCTCCAGCCAATGCGCAGCAGATGCACTGCACTCTGAAGTCACGCGGCAACTCCGTGGACCCTGTGAGCGGGAAAAATCAGCTTTAGGATGTCAGATCGATATACCAAACATCCTCAAAATTCGCCGACGCGTAGAGACCAACACCGCGCTCCAAAGCCAACCAAATCTCGGTCCGACTCTGCCTCTCGCTCTTTCCATCCCACCTCGACTCTGTATATCACACACACACCGCCATGGTGCCAGCCGACGCCGCTTCGGCTTCAAGCCCGGCGCATCCGTTCCACAGTCCGAGGCCACGCCAAATCACCAAGCTCTCCATGGCAGCTCCCACAGCCACACGATCCTCACCGCACTCGCCGCACACCCCCACCCACCTCGCACATCCGTCCAACATGGCAGCAGCATTCAACCCGGACGGAAGCCTCAGCGTCCTGCGCAATGACGACGATGCCAACAACAGCGGCCTGCTCGACCTCAGTCCGGCGTTCTCCAGGATGGTCAAGTCGCGACCCAACTTTGGTTCGCCGCGCGGCGACTCCACGCCTTCGTCCAAGCCCTTGCGCCGCGTACAGACGGGCACCAAACCAAAGTCTCGCCTCAGCATCCCTGTGGTGCTGTCCGATCTCGTCCATTCGTCACAGCCAGCCGGCGACCACATGCACACCGACCCGCTCGCCCCCAACGGCGCCGCCCCCGGCACTTCAGTCGCAGCTCATCCCTCGACGTCCATGCACATGTACGATCCACTAGCACCTGACGCTGCTGCGGACGACGACCTCCAAGACGTATCGGACGACCACGACGATGCGCCCGCCTCGACGCTCACACGCCTCCGCAGATGGCGCCAGGACGCCATGCAGCAGCACCTCTACGACACGGCCATCTTTTGGAGCACCAAACTGCTCTCGCTCGAGACAACAGCGGCTGCCTACAACGACGCCTACCATCTCGCGCAGTGCTACTTCTACACACATCAGTACGCCCGCGCCGAGCATCTGCTCACCAACCCGCTCCGCATCCGCGCTCCTCGGTCGCAAGCGCATCCACCAGCTCCCACCGACGCCGCCGCCTCTTCGTCGGCCAAGCACACGGGTGCAGAAGGCTTCCTCATGTCAGACAACGTGCAGGACGACGACGACGCCTTGCACGACGTGCTGCAGCGAACGCGATCTGCATCCATCCTGCCGCCTAGCATCATGGCGCGCTCCTCCACCAAGGACAGCATGTACTCGGCCACCTCCTCCACCACGGGCAAACGCAAGAAGCGCGACTACAACCTCTCGGCCAACGGCTCTTCGGGCGCCGACAGTGCCAGCAATCCTGCCGACTCGGACGACGATACACACGATGCCTCGGCTGCGACCGACCGCGATGGCTCGGTGCTCGTGCGCGCCTATGCGAACCGGCGCTCGACACGGCCACCCGCGGATACCACGCTGGATCTGCAGCCCGACGTGGACGCGGTGCGCAACGCGAGCGTCGAGCGTGCACATGGGCCCGTGCTCGTCAACCACAGCCTGGCATGTCGCTACCTCGCAGCGCAGTGCCAGGTGCGGCTGGCAAAGTACCACGAGGCACTCGATCTGCTCGGCGAGACCGAGCACTGGGGTGCGTCGGCGAGCAATCGCAAACCCGCCACCGATGGCGGCATCAAGCTCGGTTCGTCGGTCGCCTTTCTGCGTGGCCAGATCCATTTGCGACTCGAGGACCTGCCTCGGGCGAGGGATGCGTTTATGGCTGCGCTGGCGCTGGACGTGAAGAACTACCAGGCATTTGCGGCGCTGGTGGATGGCGAGATGCTGGGTACCGACGAACAGTGGGCGTTTGTGCAGAGTCTCGAATACGCAGCGCAGGCAGGTGATGAGCCGGGCGCAAGGGAGGACTACGAACTCGTACGTCTGCTCTACACCACGCAGCTTTCCAAGCAGGCCCG
Organism: Moesziomyces antarcticus; assembly: GCF_000747765.1. Classification (NCBI taxonomy): domain Eukaryota; kingdom Fungi; phylum Basidiomycota; class Ustilaginomycetes; order Ustilaginales; family Ustilaginaceae; genus Moesziomyces; species Moesziomyces antarcticus. The sequence continues at coordinate 3,289 of NW_014638883.1, forward strand.
GACGCATGCAGCCACCACGGCAGCAGCACGACGTAGGCTGGTGGCCGAGTATGCGCTCGACGATGATCCGGACGTGCTGTGTGGGCTGGCTGCCGAGCTGATTGCGCGGCTGCGGTATTCGGATGCCTTTGTGGTCACCAGTCGCGTGCTCGAACTGGCAGCTGATCATCCAACGGCCCTACCCATCCACATCGCCTGCACGTACCACCTCAAGAACCTGCGTCCGGCGCTGTTTATGCTCGCGCATAGGCTCACCGAGTTGCAGCCCGAATCGCCCGTATCGTGGTATGCGGTGGGCACCTGGTACGCCACCACTCGACGCTGGGCCGAAGCACGCCGATACTTTAGCAAGGCCTCGCTGCTCGATCCGCGCTTTGCACCGGGGTGGATTGCGTTTGGACATACGTTTGCACTCGAGGGCGAGAGCGACCAAGCGGTCATCGCCTACTCGACGGCAGCCAGGCTGTTTCCGCAATCGCATCTGCCCAAGCTATTCGTGGGTATGGAGCATCTGCATCAGGACAACCTTTCGCTTGCACGGCTCTCGCTCGATGCGGCGGCGGCCATTTCGACTGCCGATCCGCTGCTGGCAAATGAGCGGGGCATCGTTGCGTTTCAGACGGGCGATCTTGTGGGGGCGGTCGGCTTTTTCGAGAAGGCGATTGAGCTGGCGCGCGAGACGCAGCAGCCCGCAGCAGCGTGGAAGGCATCGTACCTCAACTTGGGCGTGGCAAGGATGCGGCTTGGACGCGACAAGGCCGCAAGCGAGGCCCTGCAGGCAGTGGTGGAACTCGATCCACACAGCTACCAGGCGCATCTATGTCTGGGCATGCTGGCGCACAAGCACGATAGGCTGGATGATGCGGTGCAGCACTACCACGAGGCACTATCCATCCACCCGCGCGACGCTCATGCTACCGAGCTGCTCGACTTTGTGCTCGACGAAAAGGTGCACTACGGCGTCAACGATTTCGCAAAGTACGATCCGGATTCGCGCCTGCGTAGAAGCGGCGACCAAGCGGCAAAGGGCAAGCAGAGACAACAAGCGGTGGCCCAATCGGTGCTGAAGGCGTCGACGCAAAGTGCTAGCCCAACGCGCACAGCACCCACTCACCACCCGGCCACGCCACAACGAACCCCGGCACACGCATCGATGCACTCGGCGGGCGAAATGAGCCTCGACACGTCAGCGTCGCACTCGCATACGGCGCACACCGACGCCGACCAGTCGAGTGTGCTCATGGACGAATCGACGTCGTGAAATGGCATCGCATCGTCCTCATGCACACACTGGTGTCTGGAAAAGCGTGAATTGAGCCGGAACAGAGAGAGAGAGAGAGAGAG
>NW_014638884.1:0-4749 GCF_000747765.1 Moesziomyces antarcticus
GAGCCCAAAACCGCCTCTCCCCTCTGCGAACTGCGCCTTTTTCCAGCAAGGAGAAAGCGAGCGAGGGTCGAGGGTTGACAAATGCACGCTCCGTCCGCACACCCGTCCGCACACCCGCCCCGCCTGGTCAAATCACAGATCTGCCTTTTCGGCGGTGCCGTTCATTTTCGCACGCTGCGCTGCGCTGCGCTGGGCTCTTGCGTTTTTTTGGCAGTGACATCCTCTGCACGGACTTAAGCCTGCGTGCAATGCTTTGAGCACTCGATACCGCTAGCTTAGCACCAAGGCGGTGCAATCGCTCTTCTCTTGGCGCGAGAAAAATGACCACGAAAAAAGGTGGATCAGGGTCTCTTGTCGCCTTTGCTGCGATCGATGCGTCCAGAAGCACCCAGTCCATGACGCGCACTCGACTCTCTTACAGTAGCCTCACGCACGCACGCACCATCGCTTCTCTCTGGTTGCTCTTTCGGCCAGCAGCCCATTTGGCTTTTAGAGTTAGCCCAACCGAGTGCGAGACTGCATGCCACCGCTCTCGCTTTCTTGTTTGCCCCCCGCCAAATGACAGCTCGCAACCCGCCGCGGCGGCAATTTACCCTCAACCCAGCCTCCAACACTCTCTGCCCCCGGCGGAACGATCTAAAAAGCCGCTCGCGGCCGTCCAAAGCTGTTTTGCTTGCCATTGTGTTGCTTTGCTCGGCGTTGCTTCTTCCGTAGCCACGTTGTTTTGTGGCATGTGAGAATCAGGGCCAGCGCCCCAGTGTGACACCGAGACAGAACACCATGGCGTGGCTGATCGGCATGCTTGTTCGCTGGCTTGAAAGCGCTCGTTGGAATGCCCGAGGGTCCAGGGTTGAAGGCAATTCTGCTGGTGCGCAATCCTAGCCGAATCTGCAGGGTGCATCCGCTCCCAACGTCTCGCCTCGAACCCTGTCCGGCTTGCTTTTTCTCGGCCCACAAAAACACACTTCGCCGCCCGATCCAAGCATCCATCGGGGCCGCGGTGATGGATTCCGAAATCCGAAGATCCACCAACTTTTAGCTTCCAACCTCCACGCCTGGCTCTTGTTTCTTCGCACACAAAGCACACTTGCACCACCATGGCATCTGCTTCGACCAGCGTAGCGGGCGCAGGCACCAACGGTCGACCCGTTGTATTTATGGACATCTCCATCGGCGACCACCCGGCAGGCCGCATCAAGTTCGAGCTGTATTCCGACATCGTGCCGCGCACCTGCGAGAACTTCCGCCAGCTGTGTACGGGCGAGTTCCGTCCCAACCACACACCCGAGGGCTACAAGAACGCCATCTTCCACCGCATCATCAAGGACTTTATGTGCCAGGGCGGAGACTACATCAATGCAGACGGCACCGGCTCCCGCTCCATCTACGGCGACACTTTCCAAGACGAGAATTTCAGCCTCAAACACGACCAGCCGGGCCTGCTCAGCATGGCCAATTCGGGTCCGGGCACAAACGGTTGCCAGTTCTTCATCACCGCTCAGCCATGCCCCTTTTTGGACGGAAAACATGTGGTGTTTGGCAAGGTCGTCGACGGTCTTTTGACGTTGAGGAAGATGGAGAATGTTCCGACGGGCGCAAACAACCGTCCCAAGATGGACGTCAGGATCACACGTAAGTTACAAGCCTTGTCGTAGGATCGAGATGGCAGATTGGCTGACGTCCCTCTGTTTGACGCTACAGAATGCGGCGAAATGTAGTCCTGCAAACGGCTCTTTCAATCATATACCCACTGCAACCCTCTTGATGCTGTGCGATGCTAGAATCGTCGACGTGTGTGAGGTCCCGACAGTGAACACCATGGGCACCACCGGTGATCTCATTTTTCGCCGGGACGCAGCGCAGATCTTTGCCGTTGCGCTGCTTAGAATGCCGTGGTAGCAGCGATGCATTATCGATGTGCCATCCCCCACCGTTCGCAAATCTTCCGGACCGGAGAAGGCATGCGATCGGGCAATCGTTTTGAGATCAAGGCGTCGAGCCCGATGGAAAAGTGGAGAATGGCACGAGCTGCAAGATGAAATCATGATCGATGGCCCGCCTTCGCCCTCGCAACACCCGACTGGCCAAGCCAATCCCACCACTGCTAGAGCATGCTGCGCGCTTCCAGCATTGTACATACGCAAGCAGCATGGCTCGATGCGAGCAGTTTCGGTGCCTAGAAAGTTTGACACGCCTAGCCGAGGCCCGACCATGCTCCGAAGTTCCTTCCAAACCGCATTCTCAAGTCATATTGGCACGCACAATCACTCACAATCACTCGAACGTAGCTGCTTTCGCAGACTCGCTACCGGTTGAAAGAAAGCCAGAGGCTCGAGAGTGGTGGGCTGACTGGCGTCTGACACTGACCAAAGGGTCTTGCGCCAAACGGTGGGAGCCGACGAGGATCGCTCGTGCGTCTCGCTGTGCAGCTGCACGCAGCAGCAGCAGCGCGGCGTACAATGCCGTCACAAAAAGCGCACTGCGAAAGGTTTGAGATGACGACGGATTTCAAGTTCGGAATCGGGGGCTCTCACTCGACGAAATCTCGCTGAAATCACGCACGCCCAGCCACACAAAAACCACAAAAAAAAATAAGAAGAAAAAGAAAGAAAGAGAAAAATCAAGGGTTGGAATCCGATGACGCGCTGATGCACCCGTCTCTCAACTTCTCGCCCCTCCCGACCGAGATCGGAAGAAGGCACCGACAGCCGCTACACTGCTACACTGCTGCACTGCGACACTAGTCCAGCGGCACGGATGCACACCGATCTTCGGACCGTGGCCCGGGCGCGCGTGCCGCTCCTGCGCTTTATCGCTGCCAGATCAGCAGCACGCAGCTCTCTCCACCCACGCCTCGCCTCGTTGCGCTGCGCTGTGCTGTGCTGGGCTGCCCTCGAATGTGACTGTGACTGATCGAGAGAGGGCCCAAGATCTCCGAAGAGAGCAGCGCATCGCAATCGTATATAGTCGGCCCACCCGCTGCCATCGCGCCGTTCCTTTCTTCCGCATCCCACCTTTCCAACAACTCCAGCCTTTCCCCCACCACCACCATCACCGTGTCGGAAATACAATCCACCAAAATGTCCGCCCTCGACTCGCTCAAGCAGTACACCGCCGTCGTCTCGGACTCGGGCGACTTTGAGTCCATCGACGCCTACAAGCCCCAGGACGCCACCACCAACCCTGTAAGTCTGGCTTTGCTATCCCTACTCGAGCGTCAAATGTTCCCAGTCGCTGACACTTCGCCTTTGTGTGATTTCGACAGTCGCTCATCCTGGCCGCCGTCAAGCAGGAAAAGTACGCGCGTCTCATCGACGTCGCCGTGCAGTACGCCAAGGAGCAGACCTCGGACAAGACCAAGCAGCTCGACCTCGCCACTGACCGTCTGCTCGTCGCCTTTGGTGTGGAGATCCTCAAGATCATCCCCGGCCGTGTCTCGACCGAGGTGGACGCGCGCCTCTCGTTCGACAAGGAGGCCACCATCGCCAAGGCCAAGTCGCTCATCGCCCTGTACGAGTCGCTCGGCGTCAAGCGCGAGCGCGTCCTCATCAAGATCGCCTCCACCTGGGAGGGCATCCAGGCCGCCCGCGAGCTCGAGTCGCAGCACAACATCCACTGCAACCTCACGCTCCTCTTTGGCTTCAACCAGGCCGTCGCCTGCGCCGAGGCCGGTGTGACGCTCATCTCGCCCTTTGTCGGCCGCATCCTCGACTACTACAAGAAGGCCGAGGGCAAGGAGTACGCCTCGCACGAGGACCCCGGTGTGCTCTCGGTGCAGCGCATCTACAACTACTACCGCCAGCACGGCTACAAGACCATCGTCATGGGCGCCTCGTTCCGCAACACGGGCGAGATCCTCGAGCTCGCCGGCTGCGACTTCCTCACCATCTCGCCCAAGCTGCTCGAGGAGCTCAAGAACGCCCAGGGCCCCATCGAGCAGAAGCTGTCGGTCGACAAGGCCAACGCCGCCGAGAAGATCCCCAAGGTGTCGTACATCAACGACCAGCCCGCCTTCCTGCTCGACCTCGCCAAGGACCCCATGGCCAACACCAAGCTCGCCGAGGGCATCGCCGGCTTTGCCAAGGACGGCGCCACCATGGAGCAGATGATCGCCGACAAGCTCTAAATTTTGTGCGACAAGAGCCTAAACATCCATGCCTCCTATATGCCCTGTACCATAGTCCTGCAGTAAACAAAACGAATTTGCCATGGTTTTTTGGCTATGTGTTGCGCCCGAGAGATCGACGCAAGTCGCACTTGTCGTGTGCTTAGTGGGTGCGAGAGGAGGCGAGGATGCCTGCCTCTTGCTTTCATCCTAGCCTTAAAATAAGCTGTGTCGGAAAGTGGTGCAGATGGAAGAACGAATTGCCAGGTCGTCGTTGCTCGAAAGAGAAGGGCGGTTGGGGGATTGGCGACTTGTTGTGTGCGGAGAGTGAGAGGAGGTTAACGTCGCGATTCGCATGACACTTTGCTCCTTTACGGCATCTTGGATACCCGTTGTCACGGGGAGTTGGGGAGGGGTTCGAAGGATCAAAAAGCGAAGCTCCAGGTGCGGGTAATACAATGTTGGCGTCTATTTCCCAAAGGTGACGAGGGGGAGGCGTCGCTGAAGCTGATCCTGAGCATACGGTTGGTCTGTCGGGCTCAGTCAATGGCACCGATATCAACCACGCGCTGCCAAGCTTGCATTTCTACTCGCTTGGTCGAGGCTGACAACGACCGCTTGACGCTATCACCCGCTCCCCCCCC
>NW_014638885.1:0-4933 GCF_000747765.1 Moesziomyces antarcticus
TGAGGAGGGAGCGGAGTGATGGTGGTACAGGAAAAGGGAACGAGGGAACGAGGAAACGGGCGACTCGACACGAGCACATACAGAATGGTGTCCAGACGTGCTCGGTGCTGCGACTCAGCTGTTGCGCACTTTGCGGCAACGGTGCGCAGCTTTTCGCCCTCTCGACTCCCGAGGTGTGCCCTTGCGCACGGTCTTGCGCAAGCATCATCAGCAACAGCAAAGCTGCGCAATGCAAGGTGCGTCAATGCAGCCTGTACGCAGCAGTGGCAAGGTTGCCGGACCACAAGCCTGATTTCCTCATTTCGGCGAGAGACACGAGTTGTGACTTTGTGCTGAAAAGCTTCTCGCTACTGTCACACCACTTGTGCGCTACCCTCACACCACCTCTGCCTAAACGCCAAGACCATCCGCAGCTGAGCCGAACCGATCCGGGACGGACGAGCTTCCTCGTTCCTCTCACCGCTGCTCGGCGTGGCATCTTCAAACGCCTGCAATAGAAAAGAGAAAAAACAGCATGGGCCGACGGCTAGCGACGCGACAAGGCGATTCACCTCGTCGAAGCGGCGGCGGATCTCGCACGCGCGCGGTTGCGTGCAAGAACGGCTCCGAGAGTCGCCGTGCTGTGACAGAAGATTCAAGCATCGTGATCTCTCTGCGTAGCCCCTGCGTCTGTTCTCGGCATGCTCGACTCCAGCTTTTCAAAAGCGGGCTGTAGAGATGCAAGCGATTTGATGGTGCGATTGATTCCTCGGCCAACGTCTGCGTTTCCCCTCCACCAGAGCGCAAGGTGGCGAGTAGGTCGCATGTCGGTATCACGATCGACTCCGTATTGTTGGCGCATGCATTCCACTCAACCGTCGCCATCAGACTCGGTGTGACATCTCGCTTGACCTAGCCATCATCATGACATGCGCTCGGAGTGACATCTCGCTTGCACCAGGTATCCCAACATCGTGCGATCAAAGAATGAACAGCAGCTGTCGTTCGGGGTGCTAAATCGGCATTCTGAATCTCGCCCGCAGTGTTGGTAGCGCCTCGCCCGTTCTCTCAGCTAACAGTTGCTGGAGAGGCACGCTCTTGTGCGGGCTGCGTTCCGAAGCGTATTCACTGATGCATTGCCTGCAAACTGACGGTAAGCGGTGCTAGGCGCGGCGTGTGGATGCTGGTGTCCTGCGTTTGGACGCGGGCGTGGCAGTCGCGATCCTCTTCTTCTTAGGCGTCTTCTCATCCTGCTCCTTCTCCCCCACCACTGCTGTCGTCGCCGATGGTGGTGCATCCTTGCGCTTCGACTTGGCGATGATTCTGTCCGCCTCCCAGTTGAGGTATCCTTCTCTGCCGCGCTGCCACGCACGCACGTCCGCTGCCGCCCCTTCGTCGTCGTCCGCCTCGACAGCGCTGGGCGAGTGCAGAGGTGCACCCAGCGGATCGGCAGCACGCAACTCGCCCACCGATCGCAAAAGCGGCGCAGTATCCGCACGTAGCTTCCGCGCATACTGCCCGAGCGTCTCGCTCAGCACCGGCGCCGAATCGGTGCGTGCGAGGATCGACGAGAATCGCTCCGATAGCGACAGCATTCGTGAGAGCGTCTGTTCCGAAGCCGCTTGCGCAAGAAGCAGCTTGTGCTGCGTCGCTCTCGCCTAGCAACAAAGAAACGATCAAAGTCAGTCTGGGCTCCCGTTCAAAGGCGAGGTTGGGGGGTACTTACGGCGGCGATCTGGCGTTTGAGCGAGTCCTCTGTTTCGCCGAGCTTGTAGCTGCGCTCACTTGCGCTATTCGTTGATGCCACCGCACTTTTCCTCCCTCCCTTCGGTCTGGCCTTGTACTCTGCAGTCGGTTGCTGTGGCCGCAGATCGAGCCCCCGGTGGTGGTCGAGCGTCATGTACTTGGCCTGCCTCGGCCGGATACCGAAGACGGAGCGGAAGCAGTACAGCTCGAACGTGTCCATGGTGTGGTCCAGCGCGTTCTCCATGAGCGTGAGGATCGCATGGATTCCTTGCTCCGCCTCGAGCTCACCACCGTCGACGCTGTCGAGCAGGCCGCCCACGACGTTTTCGAACTCGGTCGCGATGCTGTACAGGTGCTCGTTGGAGAGGTACACGAGCGCGTCGATGAATGACTTGGGGTTGTAGCCAAAGTGCTCGGTGAGCAGCTCCAGATGCGCGTCTGTGGAAGCTTCTTCCTTCTTGTCGGCGGCGATGGCAGCGGTGGCTGTCTTGGATGATGAGGATGTAGCGGGGATGGTGGATGGGCCTGCTTCGGTCGAGGGTGCGGAAGCGGATGCGGATGCCGTTGCGGCCTGTGAGGAGAGCCGTGCTGAAGGCATGATCGGCAGTGCAGCTTGAAGGTGAGCAGGCGCGGTTCTATGTCGGATGGAGGTCGAATGAAGAGGATGAGGTGGATGCGGCAAGATCAACACCCTGCGCGCCCTGCATCCAAAAGCTTTTGGGCTGCGAGGATGCAGCTCAGCGTCGAGCCGGCGCGTCCAAGACGCGTGAGCGCAAATTCATAGTGTTAGACTCTGATTTCCCCCAAAACGCATTTTCAAAACCTCGGAAGCTGGAAAATCCAAGCCTGCACACGGCGAGTCGATCACTCCACATTGGCTTCGCAACACGCGTAGAATGACAGGCGGGCCGCCCAGGCTGAGGCGGCTGCGGGTTGCGCAAGTGCCACTTTCGCCGGTTACGCATCCTCTCGCTGCTCCACTCGACATCCTCATCCTCCTCACTCCCACATCTGGTCGCTCCTTCCTCGTCATCCACCTCGACCTTCGAACCACGCATAGCATCGCACCGTCGCATATCGACCAGATTCAGCCTCAGCTCATCGCCGCACCGCAGCGCATCGACTCCCGCACTCGCTCTCAAGCTTCCACCGTCCACTCGGCTCCCCGCACTGACAACGTAAGCCAAGATGGAGTGCTCGTTCGGAATCACGGGCAAGGGGTACACGATCATCGCATCGGACTCGAATGCGGCGCGCTCGATCGTCAAGATGAAGTCGGACGTGGACAAGCAAAAGGTGCTGAGCGACCACCTCGTCATGACGTTTTCGGGCGAGCCGGGCGACACGCTGCAGTTCTCCGAGTACATTGAACGCAACACCAGACTCTACAGCATCAGGTAAGCCTTGCGCATCCTTCGACACCGAGCGCTTTCGAGCATTGTGACTGACTCTAGGCTTTTGGAACAGGCATCATGTTGAATTGAGGCCCAGGTCGGCGGCGGCATGGATTCGAAAGCAGCTTGCCGAGTCGTTGAGATCGCGCAGTCCGTACCAGGTGAACCTGCTGTTGGGCGGGTTTGATCTGCCCACGTCCGAACCGGCGCTGTACTGGATCGACTACCTGGGCACCATGGCGACTGTGCCGTTTGCAGCGCATGGATATGGCGCCTTCTTTGCCATGTCGACACTCGACCGCTACCACCGCCCCGACATGTCGCTCGAGGAGGGCCTCGACTTGCTCAGGAGGTGCATCAACGAGCTCAAGCAGCGCTTCATCGTCGACCTCGGCCAGTTTACGGTGCGCGTCATCGACCGCGACGGCGCACGCACCGTCCAGCTCTAGACGCCCCACCTCCTCCGATCTTTTGTAACATACTAAGAATGCGCAACCTCTTCCGCCAGCACCAGCGACGTACAAACGAAGCCAGCAGACCGTCTGAACGAGGAGAGCTGACCCAATGGATAAGGAGAGCAGGATGCGCGAGGCGGGCACGATGCGCGAGGCGGGCACGATGCGCGAGGCGGGCACGATGCGCGAGGCGGGCACGATGCTCGGCAGCAGCACGAATGTGTCTGAGCGATGCGGATGTCTCCAACAACGGTGACATGGACGACGACGACGACGAGAACGACCACGACCACGACCACGACCACGTCAACAGCGACAACGACCATGACGACGACGACGACGACGACGACCACTTGCAACGGATAACGGGGAACAAGGGCTCGATCCCTGAAAGAGAGTCGTGGGTAACGGGTTCGAAGGGTTCGATTCCGGAGAGGGAGCCAGAGACGGCTAGCGCATCCAGTCAAGATCACGCACGCACACGCGCACATGTCGGGTCGGCCTCTCATTATATCGAAGCTGGGTCTACCACATCTCGTCTGCGAACGGGGCCCAGGGACCACCAGATGTTCCAACGCTTGCCAAGCGGCTCTAGTCGTCGTCTTCTTCGACGCTTTCTGCGGCGCTTTCTTCGGCGTTTTCCTCGTCTTGCGAAGCTTGCTCTCCGTCGGAAGCTGGTGGGGACGGTGGATCCGGCGAGGTTATCGAGTTGAGTCTGGGCAGAGGGTTCCGACAAAGTTGGTGAGCTTAACCCTTCGCTACTCGAGACCAGGCGCGGTACTTACATGGTGACCAGTGGTTCGGACACTTTGGCGGCCTCGACGAGGCGTTTTCGAAACTGCTTGCTGAGAACTTCCTCGTCGGTGAAACTAGCCTTCCCCAACAAAGCATGATCAGTGCCAAAGCTTAGCTCGGAGGTTGTGAGGCAAAGACTTACGTGTGAATCACGCAGAAGCTGCGCAGCTTGAGCCAGTGGATGTCGCGATGTGTCTTGTCCACACCCGCGATCTTGGGTGCCACTTTGAGCTCGTCATCGCCTCCCCAGAGATTGCATCGTTGTTGGTCGGGCTTGGCTTTGGCTGTGGCTTTGGCTTTGGCTTTGGCTTTGGTTTGAGAGTCAGCGTTGAGTTTAGGCGGACCAAACCACTTGACGAAGCTGGGTTCTTCCACTGCTTGGCGCAGAGCTTGTGCTTGATCGGTATTCTCGAGGATATGCTGGCGAATGGAAGCGAGATCTTCCTTTTCCGGCTGCCACCGGCCCGCTGCAAAGAAGCTTCGGCCGCCAGGTTTGATCAGGACGTGGTAGCCGGCAAACGGCCCCTTTCTCCCGCCTCTGCTATACGAGGCCATGAGGTTGGT
>NW_014638886.1:0-5099 GCF_000747765.1 Moesziomyces antarcticus
GGTCATCCGCAGCGTCATGAACAGCGTCAAGTTCGAAGAGAATCTGGACCTGCAGACGCGCTCGGCGCGCTCGGTGGCCAAGCTGATCGAGTTCAGCGTGTCGCCGGCGGCCAAGTCGAATCCGAGCGACAAGATCGTCAAGAACCTGTGCGCGTTTGTGTGCCAGGACACGACGCGCGTGGCCATCTTTGCGGACAGCAAGGGCCTGCGCGAGGGCATCCTCAGCATGAACGAGCCCATCGTGGCGCCGCGCGGTCCCGGGCGTACAAGTGCCAAGGACGAGGCCGCAGAGTCGGAGGAGGTGTTGCAGGGCAAGCTCATCCGCCGTGGAGCTGCAGCAGCGCTGGCGCAGCTCGCCGACCTGTTTGGCGAGCGTCTGTTCGAGGTGGTGCCGATGCTGTGGCACTGCATGAGCAATGCGCTGCTGCAGACGTTTGGCTCGACGGCGGCTCAGGCCGACGCGCTCATCGCCAAACAGGAGGATCTCGGACAGAGCATCCTCGATGCGTGCGCGGTGCTCGATGTCAACCTGCCCAACCTCGGCGGCACGCTGTGCGACAAGGTGGTCGAGCTGCTCCCTGCGCTGACGCTCGCCATCCAGAGCGAGTATGCCGTGGTGCGCTCGGCGGCGGCCAAGTGCTTTGCGGTGATGGCAAGCTGTCTGACCGAGGTGGCGCTCAAGCATGTGGTGGAGCAGGTGGTGCCCCTGGTGGGCGATGCGGCCTCGATCACCAACCGCCAGGGTGCGGTCGAGCTCATCTATCACACGGTGCAGCAGCTGGACCTCAAGATCCTGCCGTACGTCATCTTCCTGATCGTGCCCATCCTCGGCCGCATGAGCGACAACGACGAAAAGGTGCGGCTGGTGGCGACCAACACGTTTGCCTCGCTCGTCAAGATGGTGCCGCTCGAGGCCGGCTTGCCGGACCCGCCTGGCTTTTCGGCCGAGCTGCTGCAGCGACGCGAGGAGGAGCGCAAGTTCCTCATGCAGCTGCTGGACGGATCCAAGGTGGAGCCGTACACGATCCCGGTGCGCATCAATGCGAAGCTGCGCAAGTACCAGCAGGACGGCGTCAACTGGATGGCGTTCCTGGCCAAGTACCAGCTGCACGGCATCCTCTGCGACGACATGGGCCTCGGCAAGACGCTGCAGTCGATCTGCATCCTGTCGTCCAAGCACCACGAGCGGGCGGAGCGGTACCGTCTCACGCAGGCGGCGGATGCCAAGCCGCTGCCGAGTCTCATCATCTGTCCGCCGACGCTGACGGGCCACTGGTGCCACGAGATCAAGCAGTACGCCAACAACCTGCGGCCCCTGCTGTACTCGGGTCTGCCCGCCGAGCGCGCACGGCTGCAGGCCGAAATCCCGCGGTACGACGCGGTGGTCATGTCGTACGACGTGGTGCGCAACGACATTGCGGCGCTGTCGCAGATCGCGTGGAACTACTGCATCCTCGACGAGGGCCACGTGATCCGCTCGGCCAAGACCAAGACGACCAAGGCGGTCAAGCTGATCCGCGCCAACCACCGACTGCTGCTATCCGGCACGCCGATCCAGAACAACGTGCTGGAGCTGTGGTCGCTGTTCGACTTTCTCATGCCCGGGTTTCTCGGCACGGAACGCAGCTTCCACGAGCGGTTTGGCAAGCCGATCATCGCGTCGCGCGACGGCAAGCTGAGTGCCAAGGAGCAGGAGGCGGCAGCACTGGCGCTCGAGGCGCTGCATAAGCAGGTGCTGCCGTTCCTGCTGCGGCGGCTCAAGGAGGATGTGCTGGACGATCTGCCGCCCAAGATCATCCAGGACATCGAGTGTGATCTGGGCGAGATCCAGAAGCAGCTCTACGACGATTTCAGCAAGGAGCAGAACGAGGACGAGGCCGAGGCGTTTGCGGGCGCCACGGCGACGTCTGGAGGCAAGGAGCCGGCGTCGGAGAAGCAGCACGTGTTCAAGGCGCTGCAGTACATGCGCAAGCTGGTCAACCATCCGTCGCTGGTGCTGTCGGACGACAATGCCAAGCACGTGGCGATCAAGCAGAAGCTGCAGCGGAGCGGTGGTTCGCTGAGCGACATTGTGCATTCGCCCAAGCTGCAGGCGCTGCGGCAGCTGCTGCTCGACTGCGGTATCGGCGGGTCGGGCGGTTCGTCGGGCGGTGGCAGCGGCGCGAGTGCGGGTGGAGGAGTCGATCTGGGTGGTGGCGAGGTGGGTGGAGGCGAGAGTGCGGTTTCGCAACACCGCGTGCTGATCTTCTGCCAGCTCAAGCAGATGATCGACATCATCCAGCGCGATCTCTTCGCAGCGTTGATGCCGAGCGTTTCGTACATGCGGTTGGACGGTTCGGTGTCGGCGGAGAAACGTCATTCGATCGTGCAGACGTTCAATGCGGATCCGTCGATCGACGTGCTGCTCCTCACGACGCAGGTAGGTGGACTCGGACTGACGCTCACGGGTGCGGATACGGTGATCTTTGTCGAGCACGACTGGAACCCGATGAAAGATCTGCAGGCCATGGACCGCGCGCACCGCCTCGGGCAGAAGAAGGTGGTCAACGTCTACCGCCTCATCACCAAGAACACGCTCGAGGCCAAGATCATGGGTCTGCAGCGCTTCAAGCTCAATGTGGCGAATAGCGTGGTGAACCAGCAGAACAAGGGTATGGACAGCATGGATACCGACCAGATCCTCGACCTCTTCAACGCACAAGGCGGCGGTGGATGCAAGGAGGACAAGGAGGAGGCCAAGAAGAAGGGCTTCGCAAGGTTGACCCAGAAGCAGATTTTGGAGGGTGCCCAGCGCGGGCCGGAGAACGAGGAGAGCGAGTACAAGCAGATGAGCACCTGGATGCCCGACGAGTAGCCCCTTGCCCAGTCAATCTACATTTGAAACAGCATGACGAAGTGGCTATTGTCGGCGTGTTCGTTTGGGCCGTGTTGCAGGAGGTGCTGGTGAGACGGACCTTTTTGACGGCTTGTCTTGCTTGTCTTTCTTGTCTTTGTTGTCTTGCATATTTGATAGCGAAGGATCGGGGTGGGCCAAGCTGAAAGCTACCTTATCGAGGGTCTTTCCCGACTCAATCGCCTGTGTCTGCTTGACTGCTCGAATGGCGTTTTTGTAGAAGGCCTTGTAGAACGGCAAGGTATACTTAACCTTTTCCCCTCCTTGCAGCAGTTCAACCAGATGGTCGGATTGAAAGATGCCTACTGGGTTCCAGGCTGCACATATTGCTGATGCAGTTGCTGGTCCGACTCCTCGAAGACCAACCAGGATCTCCATAGTCGCCACTACACCATCGAGTAGATCTTCATCGCTCGAGTCCAGTGTGAGCTTTTGTTCGGCTAGATGCGTGGCTGCCTTGCGAAGGGTTTCTTTGACGAGGTCTGGGGAGTTGGAAGAGACGAGTGCGAGGAGAGTCGGTCGATGTTTTTCGCGCCCAAGTTTCCATCGAACCAGCTTGAGCAGCGCCTCTTTGCTGTCGAGCCCACTACATGGTGAAGAATCCGTGCCGTAGGGAAGCGATTGGTACCACGTGTCTAACTCCTCCAATCCAGACTTGGATGTAGACGCCTTGAGTGCGATAGCTGATGCATAGCGCGAGATGTGCTGCGACACAGAAGCCGCTCCGAGCCCATGCAGACTGCGAGACATAGCGAAGATGAATGGTGGAATACACGATCCAGAAAAGCAGTTGGCTCGACCACTTCAACGCCCCAACACCGCGCGCAGAAATAACTCCACTTCCCCCCTCACTCGCGCATTCTTCTCTACGACACTTGCTTGTCCACCTTGAAGCTCACCACACCCTGTGCCAGTGCCAAAACACAGCAACTCGACAGACAAACACCAAAAGCAAAAACGATGGTATTTACACCCGTCGAAAACGACGAACAAAAGGAGCGAAATATAAGAAGGTAGCGAGCCAGAAGAATCAAAAGAGTGCGATCGTGAGGGGCTGTAACTACATGCCCAGATCCGGCAAGAGGAAGGCCTCGGACCTCTCCTTGTTGATAACCACGCCGTGGACATAGTGTACGCTGCGTTCGACGAGCGATCTTCTGTTGTTGTTGTTGTTCCCACCTCGACCGCAGTTGGTGCCCTGCGTGCAGACGACCGCAGCGACGACAGCGGCGATAACAATGATGAGCACGATGATGATCCAGAAGCAGATCCAGCGCTTCTTCCTCGCCTTCCTCGCCGAGTCGACCGCCTTGTTGGTATGCTGCAGTCCCTGCTGCATATCCGTCTCGACCTGTGCGCCCTGTTCCTGGATCACATTCAGTGCATCGTCCTGTTCATCCACCAGGATGGACATCTCGTTGAAGAGCTGTGCGAGCTCGGTGATGGTGCGTTCGATGCGTTTGATGTCCTCGTGACGCTCCTGGACCTCGCGCAGCGCGCCGCGCGCCTCACCGTGCCGGTTCGAGTTGAGCAGCGCCTGCGAAAAGATGGCGCCGCCCTGGTCGTCGTCGAGCGCCGCCTTGATCTCCTGCTGCGACGCGTCGGGCTTGACGATGCGGAACTGACGCTCTGCGCGTGCGCGGTACTTTTGACGGTAGCTCTGCTCCACCTGCTGATACCGCTGGATCGACTCCTTGAAGCGGTTCTTGACCGCACCCACCTGCGTGTTGCGCACGTTCTTGTCGCCGCCCGCGGGCACGCGCTTGTTCTGGCTCTCGAGCAGCTTGATGCGGTTCTTGACGCCGTTGGTCAGCGAAGACGTCTCCTGCTGGATCGAGGCGAGCTGCTGCTCCGCATACTGCGCCGAGGCCTCGTCCATGTTGTTGAGCGAGCGCGAGTGGAGGTCCGAGATCTTGTTGACATTGTCGTCGATCTGGCGGATGGTGTCCTGGATCTCGGAGATGTCGCCGAAGAAGGCGTTCATGTCGCCCGCGGGCTTCTCGGTCACGACGTTCTGCATCTCGTACGAGTTGGCTCCGGCAGCAGCAGGGGCGGCGTAGCCTGTTGGCTGCGCCTGGGGCATCTGTCCGTATCCGGTCTGCTGGGGCGGAGCATAGCCCTGCTGAGGTGGTGCATATCCCTGCTGGGGCTGAGCGTAGGCCTGTGGCTGGCCGTTGGTGTAGGCCTGCTGGTCGTAGGCGCCCTG
>NW_014638887.1:0-5127 GCF_000747765.1 Moesziomyces antarcticus
ACCCTAACCCTAACCCTAACCCTAACCCTAACCCTAACCCTAACCCTAACCCTAACCCTAACCCTAACCCTAACCCTAACCCTAACCCTAACCCACTCTAACAGACTAATGATCTAAAATCTAATTTCCATCTTTCGGTTTTCTAAGTCCGGTTCAATTTTGGGTTCGATTTTGCTGCCAAATTTCGACTCGAATTTTTGACTGTTGCGCACCGCCGTCGCACTACGCTCGGTTGCTTTCGAAGTTGCTTTCCGCAAGCAGTTGTGCGGATCATGGCTCACTTTTGCGTCGTTGCCGTTGTTGCTTCCAGCGCTTGGCGCCTAGCGTCCTGTCTCGTCCTGTCGCCATTCGGACGGCAATGGCACCGAGCTCTTCCTCGTCGCAAAGATCCCCTTGGCGGCGAGCTGTCTTCCTGTGAGTCTTGCCCGGGGCTCGTGCTTCGGCCGGCGTCTGCCTCTGTGCGCGCCGCTTCGCTCGGGCGCGGGGTTGGGCGGCCCGGTGACGGCACCTCTGGCGTAGCGATGGTTGCCTGAACTCGGTAGTGGGCGTCCTGATTGTACTCTGCGCTTAGATTGCAGGTCGCCTCCGGGGTATGGCTCTGTGGGACCTCGGCTTGCCAGCATGTTGGGCAACAGCCATTCGAGACTCCATGGAGACTCCCTTCTGGGCATGCGTCCCGCCGTAATCGAGCATTCGCCATTTGCCGTACCTAGGAGGCAATGCCGCCGTGTACTGAAGCTGCACAGGCGTCGTCACCGAGGCACTCACGTAGGGTTGATCTGACCCGAGAGCCACTGCCAACTCTTTGCCCGGCACTACAATCGCTTCCAGCGGTCCCTCGTAGCGCGCCCTGATCCGGATGCCTTCACTGTTGTTATTGGTTCTTAGAGCCGTCCTTGCCGGGACTACTTGTCCTTGTTATCCGGCCCAGCCGAGCAACGGGTGGGTGGCTGTCAATACTGGTGCTCAAGGCCGCAATTGGATGGCGCTCACCGTGGGTACGCTCGTTCGGGATGCAACTCGGGCCACCAAGCGGTTCCACGATCAGACGGCATGGGCTCGCTCGATAAAGTCGTTCTCGATTCTTCCTTCATCACGACATCTCCCGGCTTTTCCCGCATCCATCGCGGCAGGCTTGATTCTGGAGCCCCAGAGGGCTCAAAACGTACTGTCGTCGCGCCGCTCTCGTCGTCCTCGGTATCGGACTCCTGCGTTTCCTCGGGCTCTTGTTCACTTGCCATAATGTCGGTGATCATCAAATTCTTGCCGGTTCGGGTCTTGATGGTGTTGAAGTGTCTGCGGATTGTGGACACCATGCACCGGTTGGACCGGTGGAGGATCAGGATGAACCCCGCCTCCGTCTGTCTCACGGCTACCTTGCTGAAGTATACTCCTCCCACCCTCCGCCCCCTTTCACTCGCTATCCGCGTTGTCCGATCAATAGCCCAGCGACGAAAGCGCTGCCTGGCGCTGCTTGCTGGTGCACCAGATCCCTGGTTCAGAACCAGCGACTCTCGGTGCTTGACAGCCAAAAAAAGCGTTGTCGGGATTTGCTTGGCAAGCCGGGCACCATGGTGGGACATTGGCAACATCCCATGTGCGCGGGGAGGAACGATTCATTCTTGTGCCATAGTCAGAGGATGGCGTTGGCGTGGCTTGTGTTGTTGTCTCAGCTGGCAATCGACGGGACCGCGCTGGCACTTGCGAGCAATGAGCCGTTGCCCACAACGCCTGGCGACGTCGGCACTCGACGTGTTGTGAAGGCAGAGCCCGGCCCGGCCAGACCACGATCGTGTCGCCAGGAACACGAGACAGAGGCTGCACCCCGGTGCTGAGGTCGCCGTACGGCTGGACGGCAAGTTGGCCCGAATCCAAGCTTGAGCCTTCAACGTGTGGCGTCGAACGCGGTGATGGATGGAAACCCACAGGCATAGCTTTGTCGCGCTGCAAGACAGCGGCGTTCCCATCCGAGTTGCCGTGTACCGGCAACTGTGCGACATGTGGCGGTCGGCTCTACCCGCAACTCGGGCTGAACCGCTCTTCCTGCAGGGCAGCTGACGCTCGGGCCGCACCGACATGCCACGCATCGCAACGCACCGCTGCGCATGGCCTGCCGCGGCCTGACCAATGCGATCAAAACGGTCGATTGAGAGACGAGCAACCCACACACAAGGGACGGCACAGAGCTAGCAAGCTTGGACATGACAGAAGGTATGAACAAGTGATTCGAAAGAATATCTACATGAAGAAACGTGGCAACGGTTGCAGTGACTGATCGTGTCGAAGCGAGCCGGGCAGACTCGTCGACAGACCAGCCAGGGCGCTGGAGAGATGGCCACTGAAGGTACACACGAAAGGTGGGGAAAAGGGTGCGACGATCTCTACAGCGCACCAAGGATGGCGCCCAGCGGAGATCGGCGCACGGTGGAGCGACGAAGCAGACAGACAATTTGTTGGGAACGAAAAAAGGGGTATAGAGGAGCCGAGGACGACGCTAGTGGCGACGATGAAGTGGCCCAGCCTCGTCGTTGAGACGGGCGGGAGCCGATCGCCAAGCGCCGGCCTAGCCCAGATGCAGGACGGGCCCAATGCGAGCAGACCGAAGAGAAACCATTGCTGGGACCAAAGTGATTTTGGGGGCGCATCGACCGTGATGCGCGGGGGAGTCTGCTTGACTGTGATGGACGGGACCGTACTACTTGCGAGATGGGGAAACTGTTGCGTGCATGGTATCTTGATGCTGAAATTGATGCGGGTGTGCTTGATCGTGACTCTCTAAGTGATGCAAGTGTGGATGCGTATTATCGAAACCGGAGGAGAACCACTCTGAAGAGTCGTGGTCAATACTGTGTTGACGACCAAGCTGAAAAAATCCGAGCCGCACGACCCGACGGTACGGTCGAGGCTTTGGCTCGAAGTGACCATGCAGATGCGAGGTAAAGGAGAAAGAGAACTCCCTCGGGCGATTGGACCACCTGCGAGGGAGCGCTCTTCGGCGAAGAAGAGAAAAGAGTCGAGCCGAGAGAAAATTGTCCGCTATGCTTTTTGGATGGTGTTCGTGCGTTCGTAAAGGGGCCAGAGAGGGAAACGGAGAGAGAAAAGTGGGGACGCGGAGAGTGGCGCAGTGAAAGGATCGAGGCTGTGTATGCTGGTTCTCATCACCGCGAGTCACTCCGACCGTTTACCACCAGGACGAGTTGCCGCCGTAGCTGCCGCCGGTGGAAGCAGGGGGAGGGCCGCCGTAGCCGCCAGCGCCACCAAAGCCACCAGCACCGCCGTAGCCGCCGCCCATGCCGCCGCCAAAGCCGCCACCGAAGCCACGGCTGCCGCCAGCGGGACCGTTCATGGTGCGGGCATCGCGGCTGCCGAAGGACGAGGCACCGCCACGGCCACGGCCGCGGCCGCGTCCGCCGCGTCCGCCGCCGCCGGCACCGAACATGCTCTCGCGGGCCACAGCCTCGAGCCACTGAGGAACCTCCTGGTTGGCCTCCTTGAGCAGCTCGATGAGGTCACGGACGATGTTCTTGTTGCCGCGGTTGAAGAAGGCGGTGGCGTGACCGACATTACCGGCACGACCGGTACGGCCGATGCGGTGGACGTAGTCGTCGACGTCCGAGGGAAGGTCGTAGTTGACGACGTGGGTGACGTTGGGGATATCGAGACCACGGGCGGCGACGGCGGTGGCGACCATGATGGGCGTCTTGCCCGAACGGAAGAGCTCGAGAGCACGCTCACGCTCGCGCTGGGTGCGGTCGCCGTGGATGGAGGTGGCGGCGATGTTGGAGCGGAGGAGGAAGTCGCTGAGCATGTCGGCCATGCGCTTGGTCTCGACAAAGATGAGGGTGAGACCGCCGGAGGGCATGGAGGCAAGCACGTCGAGGAGCACGGAGCGCTTGTCGTCGTCCTCGACGTACTCGATCTTCTGGGTGATGTTCTCGGAGGTCGAACCGACACGGCCGACCGAGAGGAAGACGTACTCCTTGAGGAAGTCCTTGGCGAGGAGCTGGATGTCGCGCGGGAAGGTGGCGGAGAACATGAGCGTCTGACGGTCCATGACGCCGGGCATGTCCTCGCCCTCGACGATGCGTCGGATCTGGGGCTCGAAACCCATGTCGAGCATGCGATCGGCCTCGTCGAGCACGAGGAAGCGGACGTTGCTGAGGCTGATGCGGCCACGCTCCATCAGGTCGACGAGACGACCGGGGGTGGCCGAGAGGAGGTCGCAGCCGCGCTCGATCTCGCGAAGCTGGGAGCCAATGTCGGCACCGCCGTAGACGACGGCGGGCTTGACCCAGGATCGGTAGGTGAACTTGCGAGCCTCGTCGTGGATCTGCGAGACGAGCTCACGAGTGGGGGCGAGGATGAGCGTGCTGGGGTAGGCCTTCCTGCGGCCAAAGCCACCGTGCTGCATCTCGGCAGGCGGGGGAGGCGGGCCGTGGGTGAAGAGGGCCGAGAGGATGGGGAAGAGGAAACCACCCGTCTTACCGGAACCGGTCTGGGCACAGCCCATCAGGTCACGGCCAAGCTCGACGATGGGGATCGAGTACTTCTGAACGGGGGTGGGGTTGGTGTAGCGCGCAAGCTTGATGTTCTCGAGGAGGTGGGCGTCGATGGGCGGCGAGGTGAAGGTGGTGACGGGCTCGGGGACGTCGCGTCCGCTTGCCTCGACGGGGATGTCGCCGTACTTGTCAAAGTTGATACCCATGCTCTGGTGGAGACCGTCGCCCTCCTCACCGAAGAGCTGCTTCTGCAGACGCGGGTTGGGAGCGCCGGGGACGTGCTGGCCGTCCTTCCACTGACCAAAGCCGTCGTTGCGGGCACCACCGCCGTAGCCGCCACCACGCGCAGCACCGCCGCCGTAGCCACCGGACGAAGGCGTGTCCCAGCCACCGGCACCGCCACGAGGAGCGCCGCGGTTGAAGCTGCTGAATGCGGCGGGCGCGGGGGGAGCACCTGCGCCGTTGCCGTTGCCGTTGGAGTTGAAGGCGGCAGGAGCACGCGGACTGAAGGATGCTGCCGACGAGTTGAGCGAAGCGTTGTTCTGCTGGCCACGGAGGTGCGGGGGGACGTACGCCTTGCGGGGAGCACCGCCAGCGGCACCGTTCTGAACCGACATGTTGGCGAACC
>NW_014638888.1:0-5206 GCF_000747765.1 Moesziomyces antarcticus
CCTCACGGCGACACTCCCGCCGAGAAAGTTGGTGGCCTTCCAAGCGGGCGCTTCATCTGCTTGCGATCAGTATAGGCAGTCTCGGGGCACCGCCGCACAAGCGCATCATTGCGCACCGTGGTAAGTCAGAAGATGATGATGCTCGAAACGAGCGCGCTCATCAAGGCGCACAAGTCCGCTGCGGACACGAGGGACAGACTCTAGCGCGTCTTGGTCTGCACGTCAGCCATGTGCACTGCTTTAAATTCATCCAGTGTTTGCCTTAGTGACAGATCACACATTGCTTGATCGCGATGTGCAGAAATCTGGTCGCACCGGGCTAGGAGGCGGACCTAGGGCAGGAGCAGCTGTAAAGACGGCAATTTGGTGTCTCTCTGCGTCCGCCCTTTGACGAGGATGTCTTGTTCGACTATAAATCGGATGCCATCATGCTGCTCGCCACAATATTGATATTCGTCATGATTTCCAGAAGCTACATGGGAAGAAGTAATTTCGAGCCAGCCGCCCCGGAATTCGGGCCGCGCCTCAGAAATAATCCCAAAAGTGTTCGCATGCTTTATCTTTTCATCATCCTCCTTTGAGCCCGATGAGCGCGTCAGATGCCCCAGCCGATGTGATCCGCTCGCGAGATAGGAGATCTCTCACCAGCCACATTATTGTGCATGCCAAGGGTAGGCACGGGGGATGCGTAATCTTCCAGGCGCGAAGGACTGAAGATAGTCTCAACCATGACATTAAGACTTCCTCCTTCGCGTTTGCTTGCCTTCGTCCCGCTGATCGTTCTTCCCACACCACGTTCGCGGCGAGCATTGCGTAAAGGACGTGAACTTGATTTCATATAGAGCCTCTCGCGCACGCCATACCTAGCGCCAAGCAACGAGACAGAGTTTGCACAGGGCAATATGTCTAGAGTAGATGCCTTGAAGCGCCCAGAGAAGATCGTATTGGATTCAAGTTCAATTTGACATGATGGTGCGACCGCAGATACAAACCCAGAGACACTGCCGTTTTCTTTCCCAAAACTTCATCGGTGGATCTCAATCATCCCCTCGATATTCGAAGCCTTGGGTCTGACCGTATTCGCTGATCTTTACAGGCGTCGACCCGTGCGATCTCGTCCGCAAGACCATGCGGAAACTGACGAATGGCTTCATGCAGTAAGAGCAAGCGATGACATTCAGTTTCACAAAGTCTGCTAATTTTCATTGCTCCATGCTGTTCCTCCAATCAGCTCATTGAAGCCATAATGGTTAGAGCTGCAAGGGAGACGCGTCAGAAGACTATTTTCACTCGGTCGCCGCGACTTGTTTGCAGGGCCGCGAAGGGTAGCGTGGTCCGGCTGCAGTGAGCTTGTGTTTCCCTTCCCCTTCTTTTGCCACGTGGCGAACCCTGGGTGCTGAACAGCTCCGAATGAAACTTTAACAAATTCGGCACGGAGCGTGACGTGACCCGCACCTGCCTATGTGCGCTGAAAGCTTTGCAAAGAAGTCGGATCCTGTTGTTGCCGGATCTGGGTCGGACTTTCGGGACGCAGGGCGACCCCGCGACTCCGACTCACTGCGCTCGCATCTGCAGCCTCGGCGTAAGAGATGCACCCGGGGACCCTGGATTCAGGCTGTCGGTCCACTGCAGGTGTGTTTGTCGCTCAGTCTGGCAGTGACGTGCTCACGCACACCCTCATGCATGCTCATTCTCTCGGAGCATCCACGCTGCTCTCCTGGAGAAGGTATTGCTCCTCGAGGCGACAAATGCTCTTCACAGAGCGGCTCGTCTTCTCTAAAAGTGTTTCGCAATGCAATGTGGATGCAGAAATTCCACTTCTGTGGGACGATGAAAGTGCGCGGTTACGAATTAATCAGCGCCTTCCCCTCCCTAGGTCCGCTTTTTAAGCTCAAGTGCAAAGATTGACAACGACACCGTGTCTCTGAGTTTCTCGTCTTGGTCCCATTTCAGCGCGTACCGGGGACGGCAGCGTTCCATTTTGCAGACGCTTCTTCGCTCTCACTTGCGCGTGGAGCTTGAGCTGCTTCTTGCAGGAGGATAGAGAACGATTGGAACGTGGTTCTGTCGACCAGACGCATCGTCAGAGCTTCGCTGGTCAGGACTTGCTCGCCGAAGCAGCGCGCAAGCAGATGAATCTTCCTTGCCCGCTCCAAGCGCTTGACGAGAGCAGGCCGACTCAGCTCGGCCCGCCTTGTCCAACGAGTCGTAACGTCCTCCAAAATCGCGAAACACTTTCGGTGAAACGCCTTCGTTTCGGCCGACGGTGGTGTGTCCTGGCAAACATGAGCGACAAGTCCGACGAAGGAATCCCCGAGCTGCGCGTAGGCTTCGTAGACTCTTCTCGTCGCCCTCTTGCACTCGGACTCTCGATCCAGCAGCTCTTCGAGCTGTTCTGCCACTGCAGAAGCCGTGATCGTGCCCGGCGACGGGGGAGACGCGGAAGATACTACGGCCCTGGCGCTAAGGTGACGCGCGAGCGTTCGAGAGTCACCACTCGCGGCCTCGACCCTCTCGAAAAGCTTCTTGAGCAAGAGCGTGTGCCGAGTGCATGCTTCCTGAGCCGCAGCCTTCGCATGTTTCCTCTTTCTTGGACTGCGACGGTCCACGCTCCCAGGAGACGCGCCTGAAGCGTCCAAAGGCTGCGTTTGCGAAGCTGCGTGAAGCAGGGACAACGAGAGCGGGATCTGTCAGAGAAGGAAGGATACGTGAGCCGGCCATGCAAATAGCAGCAGGTCTTACGTAGCACAGCTCACCTCGTATCCCTCGCCGCGGAACCCGAACTGGAAGTGCGATAGGGCCAGACGATTTCTTTCCATCGTCACGCCGCCGGTGCGCAGGGCCGTGAAAATCGCAGAAAAGACGATCGCAACGTTTCCTGCACCATTTTCAGGTCTGTCAGGCGTCACGTATTGTCGGATCGATTCGATGAGGTCTGACATCCCCGGAACGGCAGCGACTTGTTCGGGAGACACGGTCAGAGTGGTCAAAGAAGGCGTGTCGGGGTCACGCGGGCCGTCACTCTCCCTCATTATCTTGGTGAAGATGCTGTCCTGGAGCCAGCTGCGGGATCAAGAGTGACAAAGGGCATGGAGGGGCCAATCAGATGAGGTATCGCAGTTATGTACTCGAGCGTCGGATAAGGCTTTGCCGGCATGCTTGATGATGCGCGCCGCAACACAAGGTCGTAAAACGGGTAAAACGGGTGCAATAGGGGAGTAGACCAAAAGGAAGGTAGACCTAGGAAACGGTAGGTCATGCATGCCATCAGTCACCAGCAGTTTAGGGATCTTGAAGATAGGCAGCAGAGTCTCCAGGCTTACGAGAAGTCGGACCTCATGTCACGGGTAGGATCAACGATTTTTGAGGGACGTGCTCTTCAGCCTTGACGCTTGAGGTCTTCTCCCTCACAAAGCGCGAGCCCTCAACGGCCGGCCGGAGAATGCAGGCTGGTCAGCTTTGCCGTTCTCACGGTCGCGCTCGGTCCTCGAAACCCACACAAGTGGTAGGCATCAGATCTTTCGTGATTGAGAAGGGCAAGCTCGGACCCATGCGCTTGGATCTTGCAAGCTGCCGAGATGCCATGATGCGCCGCAGAAATCTCACGGTCACGCTCGGTCCCCCTACGCACGATCACGAACCGCCATGTCGGCCAAGCTGACCAGCTGCATCGTGTTTCTCACGCCCACGCTCGGGCTCTTGAGCACACGAAAGTTGCAACAGCCAGCGACCTACTCAGGAAGTCTCAGCAAGCTGGGGCCCCCGCGTTCGGACCTCGCAAGCCATCTTGACGCGCTGCGGAGTCTTTCTCATGGCCACGCTCGGTCCTCCACGTGCTGTGCTGGGAACACGGATGGCGTACATCCAGACGATCTCGACCTCGTCTTTGCAAAGAAGGAGGTACACACGGCGCTCGTTCCTCTCTGTACAGGTTTCGAGCCTTCGTGAGGCGGACTGGAACGCAGAAGAGAGAATAATCGACCGCCTTCTCTTCGCTCGAGAAGCGATCCGACCGGCATTGTTCTTTTCGTCTCGTAATGCTCGCGCGCACACCCTTCTGACGCACCCTCGACAAACTAGTCGCAAACAATGTTCTTTTCCTTCATGTCAGCCGCTGTCCTGCAGAGCGCAGAGCGCAGAGCGCAGAGCGCAGAGCGCAAAGCGCACAGATACGGAACTGCGTGCGAGCCATCCCGCTCGGTCCGCTCGAGGCTGACACACGAGGGCTGAAGCCTTGCGAAGGGGTGATTGCGCCAAATGGTCGGCACTCGGATCAAGTCAGACGCATCCCACCGACTTGAACAGAGCCTATAGAGCCTGAAGAACGCAGTCGTCCGACGGTGTTCTTCGCGTCGCGCAGAGTTTCTGCGCTGCATGGGGAGTACATCCCCAGATCAAGCCCTGTCCCTTGTCTGCTCTCGCTGAGTGCACGCACTCGATCCCTTGCCGTGTCGTCGGCCTCGTCCACAGGAGTCCAAGGCCGGTTCCGACTCGAGCTCACGGTCCATTCGTACAAGTACGGGTGAGACGATTCCGCCTACTTTCTAGGCCCGCTCCCTACATCGGAGCTTGACATCACGTGGGGGACACTGCCCGCGATCACAACGAGTCGCACGCAAGTGCATCGGCCAGCAAAAGTCCACCCCATTCATTCGTCAGCATCTTGCTGCGATCGAAATTCGCTGCACGCTGCAACAAATGACGAGAAGCGGTATGATGTACGAAGCTACTCGAATTCTAGGGGAAGGCGCTTTCGGCCAAGTCTATGAAGCGACATCCGCTGGCAGCAAAACTGTGAGTCCGCATCATCGAAGATGCAGCATGTTACAGGGGCGCTTACTCCACGCTACACTACCATATACGGCTCCGTCTCAGCCTGTGGCAATCAAGATAATCCGGTCTTCTGGGCTGATCCATTCTCAAGTTGCGCGCGAAGAGATACGAATCCACCGAACGATCAGTCACGACGCGGTTGTGCGCTTCGTCGAGGCATGGAGCGAGCCCGGTCGGATCTTCATCGTCTTAGAGCTCTGCTCGGCGACTCTAGCTGACTATATCGGCTTTCTACACAGTCCAAGGTCGTAGGTAGAACGATCATCGCTGGATACCGATTGTATCTCGCCAACAATCAGGACCTGACGTTCTTTGCGAATCTTTCTCGACCTACACTCCACATCACAGCTTGAGGCAAGAGGAGCAGAGGGAC
>NW_014638889.1:0-5486 GCF_000747765.1 Moesziomyces antarcticus
CCCCCCCCCCGATTTTCGCTTCGAGGCTGCTTCTCTTCATGCGCAGCTGGGCGACGCCTGTTGGGCCGTGGCTGCTTCGCTCTGAGCCGACGCGCGTCGACTTTAGCTGTATCCTCAGGTCGACGACCGAGCGTGCTCCTTTTTTTCCAAAATCTAGAATAAATTGAATCTTGCCCCATCTGGACCCCGCGCGGAGGCCAGGACCGGTCATCTGCAAATCACGCGGTGGTGTGCCTGGCTGCCCATCGGAAATTTTGCAGCCCCCGGTCTGAGAAGAGGCTACTGTAGGCTGTGGCTGCACATGCATGCATACACCCGGTCGCGACCCGTCCGCATCCCCACTCGGAGCACGAACGGTGGCGCTGCATGGCGTGCCCGCACCAAGTCCTTATCGCGCGCCGCACTTCACCCCTCTCGCAGCCCCCATTGGCGAATCGTTTGCACGATCGTACTGTGCGGCCACACCAACGCCACCTCTGCACAGCCTCGGCATGGCCTGGCTCATCGTTCCGTCGATCCGGGTGAAGGCAGTTGACCAAGGCGGTGGAGGGTAAGGGAAGCAGCACAGCTGGGGGTCAGTCAATGCAGGTTAGAGTCGAGATCGGCCCTCTTTGCGGCAACGCACCCCGCATCGATGTGCGCAAGCCCTCCAAAAGGGGTGGGGCTTGCTCCGAGAGCCGTGTGAAATGTCACAATCAGGCCGTTTGGCAAGACCTCGCCTGCCGAGCCGCCACCTCGCTACGAGCCTTCCGGTGCAGCCAGCTGTCAAGGTTTTGGCGAGTGCGGCCAGCGACACAAATCTAGCGTGTGAAATCTTGCCACTAGCACACGGCGAGCCGTTCTTCCACCCAGCCCACAAAGCAAAACGTGCGCACACGCCCCCGAGATAGCGAGGCGAACCATATGTGAAATGAGCGTGCAAACATCACCAGCGAAGCGGGAGCGAGCATCCAGACGGCGCGCCAGGAGCTCTGCTCGTGATTGGCAGCAGACTGGACCGATAGCAGCCGACCTCGGCCTGTCTCAGCGTCACTTCCTCGATGCGCTTGTTGAGCGGATGGTCAACGTCGGGTTGCATCCGCACCTCGTCGCCTTTTCAAGCTCCGTGGGCCCACATTGCCGAAGAGCATGAAGCGACTCAAATCCCGTGATTTGGGTCTAACATCTGTCCATCGAATCCTGCCTTCGGAGCAGTCACCTCCGAAAGCTTCCGAATCACGCACAAGGCATCTGCTCTCCGGTTCGTGGAGCACTCCGCGTAGCCGGTTGGTTCTGGCTCGTCCCCTCCATCAAGGCGCCTGGCGTGACACCGTCCACTTCATCCGCTTCGCGATGCAGAGGTGCAGCAAGCTTCGCACGTTCTCGTTCCGTTGGTCCATACAAAACCCCATCGTTGAGCGCGGGGTTAGAAGTCCTGAGCAGGTCGGGCTCGGGCATTTGGCACGCCGATCCGATCGGCTTACCCCGTACCCTCTTCCCGCTCTGCAGAAACAAACACCGTCCACCGGCGAACTCACGCCTGCGGTCACTTGCACGCCGGCAATCCTCGCCTGCCTAGGCCTGACGCGAGCTTCCAGACTCGTCTCGGCAATCTCGCCCGCTGCCAGACCTGCTGCGGGACCAACGCCTGTACACCGCATGTCGCCGAACGACGCTCGAGACATGGCTTGCATGAGGCATTGCTCCCCACCGCAATGACGAATCAAAGATTGCCGAACACGCTCGCGCTGATGACAACGTGGCAACAGCCCAAGCACATGGACAAGGTCTGATCAGCTTCGACCGAGCCATCGGCGTTTACCGCCGCTACCTCCTTCCCAAGCGGGGCTCCACAAGGCTCAAGCGCCACTGACCACGGTCGAGGGTGATGGACACGCCGAGCTTTACCTCTTCCTCTGGTCGCTGTTGCAAGAGTGCAGTGCAGTGCTCACGGGAACACCCGACGGCATCATTGAGCCAGATTCGCGGTCTATCGTCTTGGGAGGGTAAGGCTCTGCAAGTTGGACGAGATCAATGAGCCCAACGACCCGGAACAGTCAGCTGCAGACGTGGACATGCGCCATCCGCGTCCGAGTAGTATCTATACGCTATGCTGATTGTTCCGCCCGAGTCAAGGTCGTATGGAGTAGTGGTCAACTTAGGAGATTTTGAAACAGGCGACGAGCTTCGTTGCCTTTCCTTTAAATTTCTCTTGCCCCGGGTTCGAATCCCGGTATGACCTGCAGTCGTCACGATGCCATTTTTGCCAAATTTTTGGCACCGATTAAATGCCAACGGCCCTTTTTCTTGGCTTTGGGAGCATGGATTTCTCAACACCGTCCATTCCAAATCGGCCCGACGTCGTAATCTATGTACTGTCGTCCCCGCCGCCCTTTCTTGTGAACAGAGCTCAAAGCACGACAGGAGTAGTCGAATGGGGGGCATTTTGAGGCTGACTGGATCAAGGATTGCACTCGAAACTAGGTATATACATCGAAGCGCACGAAGGGTATCGTTGGTCGTCACAAGAGGTTGCTTATACAGCCTCAGAACCTTTTGTAAGCAGGAAGCGGATCAAAATCATGGAGGAGCGGCGCTGAGCGTCGGCTGCTTGCGGCGTCCGAGTCATGGGTATGCGCGAGCGACTTTTTTTCCACCTCGAGGAGCGATTCCAGTGTGAAGGTGCAAATGCACGGAAAGGCAGAAGGGTCGGTCTGCCTGTCATGCAGAGCGTCCAGCTGAGCTACCTTCTCGCGGATACACGCGACAGGCATCGGATCCTCGCATGCATACGACGGCAGGTTGAGCGAGTCTGGCCTGCAGGCACACGAGTTGAGCACGACCGGGATCGAAACGTGGAAGCGCTTCATCTTTTGCCCATCCACGTAGATGAGCTCGTCAGTCTCGTGGGACTCGTTGCCGGGAGGGCGGAATTCTCCATCGATAAAGTCGATCTCGTAGCTGATGAAGCTGCGAAAGCGGATCGCGGCATCGTTCCCGTCCACCGTCGAGGGTCGGATTTTCTTGTCGTCCGGAAGACGCGAGACGACTTCCAGCGATGGGTAGCATTCACCTTCGGGCGACACGCCTTCGCCTCCGCCCTGAAGCTTTTTGGTGCGGAAGAGCTCCTCGATCTGGCGACGGTCGAGATCCAGAAATCGCTCCTTCCGCGGCTTGACCGTCTCGACGTATCCCGGACGTTGACTTCGAGAGCTGAGAGTAGCACGTTGCTCGACAAATGCCCTTAGTCCGACGATTCGAACACCATCCAGCGGGCTGAGCAGGTCAAAGTTGGTTCGCAGGTAGCCTCCGACGGTGAAGACCTCGGAGCGGTTGCGTAGGCTGAAAGGTCCGATTCCGTCGGCATGCGTGCGCACGTCCTTGTCCCAAACGATCATCTCGTTGCCTTCATCGCTCTTGCAGTCGACAAAGTAGACCTTTTTCGTGGCGGTCAACGACCTGGAAAGGAGGCCGTGGAACGTCGCCTTGGCGACAAGCTTCTGATTATTGGCACCCAGGCTGCTTCGCTGAAAGGGGGCTGCGTTGTGATCGACCAGGAAGCTGCGTTCAAATCTGTATGTCTTCCCCGGCTCAAAGTAGTCGAGGTCGAGCACTTCGTCGATCGACTTCTCGTCGTGAAATGTGCGATTCATCTCGAATGCGCCGCTCGGGAACGATATGCTTTCGTTCCCTGTCAAAGTGAGTGTGAGGCTCTTGAGTCGATTGCGGATGCGGGAGGCTGAGGCCAAGGACGACGAGCTCGGCAGCGGGAAGCGAATATCGACGTAGGCGTACAGCACAGCATGGTCGTCGTTCGATAGGTTTGTCGACGAGAAAACATCTCCGTCGTCCAACTCGCTGTAGGCCGGCGATTCTCCCGTATTCTGGATCACCGTGGATGGAGACAGTGAGCCGAGCGCAGAATCGATGGGTGAAGAAGTGATGTCTGACGATCGCTGGCGTTGTCGCTTTGTGGGGAACAGAAACACGTCGGTGGAATGAACGTCCACCGAGAGCTCCATGTTGGCGCTCGACAAGGTAGGAGAAATCAGCGGCGCTGACCTGTTTTGCCAGCGCTTGCTCTGGAGAATGCAACGGCGGAATAGGTCGATATGTGGCGACGTCAAAGTGACGAGCAGAGAGAAGTCGGCTGACGGGTCCTCAGAGGTGCTATAGAGAGGAAGAGGAGGGCGAGGGGTGAGGGACACTTCGATAGTAAGCAATAAGTTTTTGACGAGCGACCAGCAACACCAAAGGAGCTACATATATAGCACACGAAGAAAGTGTCTAGTGGGCGACGAACATCTGCGGCTAGGGCCTCCGCTGTCAGGCGCGGTTCCGCGGGATCGAGTCGGGGAGCAGATCGGAGGGTGGGGCTCAAGGAGACTTGTGACATTTGCTCTGCGGAAGAACGTGCGAATGTTTGGAAGGCGCCTAGTGAGAGGCTCTGTGCTGCGGAACGTCATGTCAATGAGCGCGGATCGCAGAAGCAGACGCGTGGCGGCATGACTCGGAGTCCTTGGTACAAAGGACGCTTGGGCCCTTCAATATTTCGCCGAACCAGCTTGGATTCCAGGAAGCCGATAGAACCCCATACAAGGAAGCGCCTGATTACGGCTGCAACACATAGATCGCAAGTAGCACATCGCCGAGCGCACAGGCACGTGGAAGGATTCAAATAACATGCGGCAGATGGAGTTTGCCGCTGTGGCCCGGGAAGAGACCGTTCTAGTCGGCTGTAGGCATCACGTCGTTCTGATGGAGGTTCGCCCATGCCGGATCTCCAACGGAGGCGGAGATAGACGAGCGGTACGCGAGCCTGTCTTCTGCCACTCACCGTACAGGGTCCAAGGATCCCGCCAAACGACTGCAGCGGGAGAAGAAGCCGAGAGACGGTTGCGGAAGGAAGCGCGGCCTGGTCAGGGCCGACGGGGCTCACACAGGCCGAGAAGGAATGAGTAGACGAGCGATGATGGAGCAAGCGAGTCATCATCTCGGCTAGATCAAGGCGACACTGCCGGGGCGAAGGGATGACTCGCGCCATTTCCAGGAGCTTTCAGCGGCGCTTGGACGAGAAGCGATCCAAATAACCAAGGCGGAGACCCAAATCGTGGCGGCGCTTGACGGCGAAATGTGACGTGGACACGAGGGCCAGTCCGCGGGGAGCAGTGCCGAGCTGCCCGTCCGTTGTGGGCGCGTGGCTGTCCTACCGCAGGAGATACTCCGCAGCCAGCATACGGCATGAAGCTGCACTTGCCGTGCTTGGCAGCGCTATTCAACCGGTGCCTTCACAACGTCGCTCGTGATGCCGCTAGCTCATCGCGACTTCACGAGCTCAGCGGCTACTGCAGAGTGCACGCACAACAAGCTTGAGCTCCATGTCCTTTCCCAGAAGCGAATGCTCGGCTCATATCCATGATACTTGCAATGGTTGCAGAACGAGAAGCGCAGCGGGGTGGGGTCGGCCTTCAAACCGGGCAATAATCGCATCCATTTTTTTTTTTTTT
>NW_014638890.1:0-5866 GCF_000747765.1 Moesziomyces antarcticus
CCTCAGCCACCCGGGTGGCTGAGGGGTGGCTGCTCCTCGCCAGCTACTGTTTTGTTAGGATATGAATGACCTCCTTCATAATGCCCTGAACGCCATACCGGCGTTTTCAGGAGGATGACAAACTTCTCAGGGGCGTCCCTGAGAAGTACCTGCCTTGGGAGACCATCACCTTGGTCTCCAATGTCAAGAAGGCATTCAAGAAGTTCAAGGAGGGCGCTCTCAAGTCCGCCTAGAACTTTCTTCACTCGGTGCGCCTCTGGCGCTTAATGTAAATACTTTGTTTTCGCATGTGTGTTGGTGTGTGTGAGTGCTCGATGCGGGGGACGTTCCTCTTCACCTTGAAAGCTGCTTGTCCTCTCTGTCGTCCCAGCCAGCCCCATGTTGACCCTCTGTACTTTCCCCCTGCAACATTTCTACCCTTGAATTGTGATTTATGAATTATCTTATATGGCACTGACAATTTCTGATTACTGATTTGACAGTACTTTTGCTTAATTCAAATAAGCGAGCGTGAGTCTTCTCGATTTTTTTCGACCATGGATAATGACCGTCTTTAAGCTGCACGCTTAATGCTTCTAGGACGAGCGTTGCACGCATCGCGGTGCATCCATGACACAGTTAGCCGTGCCTGTCGTCTGCAATTGCCGGCAAGAGAGCCATTTTGATTTTAGATGCAGTATTCGTGATCTCGTCAGAACGCAGATCATTCTGCCTCGCCAAGTCCTGCTTATCGCGCTAGATTTTTTATGATTTGACTTAGTTACGTCGATCAATCCACGCTCTCGCTCAACGAATCGGAGTGCTTTAGTGCAAAGCGAACGGTGCATAATTTTAGTTCGTGATTTATCTCGAATTATTGTTTTGTCGCAAAAGGATTTGGCTCCCTCCGACTGCGCACATTTGACCGGGCGTTGTTGCCTTGGCGATACCTCACGGTCTTTTCACGCTTGTCAAGGTGCCAACTGAGAGCACGAGACCAGTCAGGAGTAACAGAACAGTCATTAGCAATCCTGTGAATTACTCGACTGACGGAAAATCGAAGTGACGGAAAAGCATGGGGACACCTGACAGGGAAGTGGGATCATGAACTCGCCGGGCGTCAGGCGGTAGCTGTGGCATGGACGGGAGTCATCATGGTCTGTGGCACGCCCGTCGGCTCAGGTCGGGTCGAGGTGTGCGAGAGTGGACGATGTTGCGACGCTGAATACTGATTGTCAGCTGGTGCAAGGCCGCTTTCGGCGCCAGGCTGTGTGGGTCCTTCGAGAGCCTTTGCTTGCTCGGACTGGCCCGACTCGTGTGCGTTGTCGCGGTCACGCTCGCTTGCTTCGATCCTCGACTCGGTGATCTTGCCCGAACGAAGTCGCAGTGCACCATAGTCGCAGTCACGCAACATGGCGAGCAGGAGGAACGCAAATAGAGGCTTCGAAACAATGTCCAGGAGGCCGTAGAAGATGAACTGTGCGCCAGAAAGGGTGGGAAACAAGATCCTTGTCAGATGACGACGACATCGACGATCCAAAAGGTGCCACTTGGTGTTGCTTTGAAGCTCGTCTTACCTCTTCGCTGACGCCGATGACGTTTCCGCCTTCGCTGAGACCCCAGCAAATCGCATACATCGGCCATATCACCGCAAGCAGCGATGCGCACGTCAAGTACGCCCTTCCAAAGCCGCCTCCGAGCCGTCTAGCCGAACGCAAACCCGATGCAAAGACGTGGTACAGGACGTAGCCGAGTGCAGCGCATGCAAACACCTAGCAGACGTTGCAGACGAGACTAGAGTCAGAACGACGATCTTGGGCACCGCTGACATGTTGGGCTCGGCACTTACAAAGTATGCCCACTTGTATCGTGTTGGTGTCAGCGCGCCTAGAAGGCCGCACACGATCATCAAGATGTTGAAGAAGAGCGTGATGAAGATGACCGAAAGCGGAAGTCCGGTGATGAGCAGCAGGCTGAGCAGTAGGAGCGACGTGGTGAGTGTCCAGTCGATGTAGCGTGCGAACCAGATCTGGCGTGTCGGATAGCGCGAGCCGGGACCAAGCGGGCTGTTGTGGCGGAACTGAACTGGGACGGGAGTTGCACCGAGGTCGCTGGCCATTGAGTACCACGCGACAGACGAGATGGCAAGCACGGGGATGAACAGGTAGTGAAACGTTCGGCGGTTTCGAGCGAGTTTGGTGGACCAGATGAGAAGACCGATGAGCGACGCCGCCATGACGCAGAACATCACGTAGCCCCAGTCACTACCCCACCGGCCAAGATGGATATCGGCGTTGGGTGGGTTCGTCCTGAGCGCGCGGTTGCCCGCACGCTTTTGAAGAGAATTCCACATGGTGTGGCAGGTTTTCAGAGACCGAGACGCAAGACGACGAGGTGATTCCGACGACGGCGAGCGGCGTGAACGAATACGTCTCCGATACGATCTGGGTGAGCTGAAGTCGAAGAAAAGGGGCTACCTTGTGGACTAAAGCGACAGGGGGTGAGCGAGGCCTTCCAAGGACCGCTGAGCTTATATACAGCGGCGGTCGTCAAGAGAAAGCTGCTTTCAGCGGTGCCTGGAGGGCCATCAGTGGAGGCAGAAAGGCTGAAACGACAGTCAAACTGCACATGCAGCGTGCGAAAGCAACATATCTGCTGTCCCGGAGCATTTGTACCATGAATCAGCGCCGCACGATAAGGCTGCGCAATTCGACCGGGCCGGTCGCGAGCATGGCACGACGCCGGAGCCGGCCACAAGATGTGTGAGCGTATGCGCCACCAAGGATTGGCTAAATCGCCTCGAGCCTGCCCAGCCGCGACGATGGCGAGGCTGCCAACCGCTCCACAAGTACAGCGCGGCTGCTGAGTGATGCTTGTTCATACATGCCTGCATCGCGATGAATGGCCTCAAATCTGTTCGGGTTTCAACCACAGTGCTGACAAGGAGAGGACAATGACGGTGCTTGCGATGCAGAGGTGACAGCGACTGTGGGACTACATGATGCAAAGACAGGACAGGGAAAGCGCGGGTGAGAGTTGCATACGGAGAGAGGGCGAGGCGAGTCAGCGGCCAGAGACATTCAATTCGCTGCTCGGACGGCTGGGACGACGCCACAGAGCCTGTGCAGAGGATGTGGCCAAGTGTGCCGCATTGATACGACGCGCCGAGTAGGACTCTAGGCTCGCGATCGGAGACGCAGCTCGACCGCTTCGATGGCGTCCTTGAGCTCTTTGGGGCCGGGTTTGGTGGCGACGGCGTCGGGCTCGATTGCGAGGTTGTCGACCATCCATGCGCGTGTGGTGCTTCCAAGGACGGCGATGCGCGGATACTTGCGAGAGGCCGAATGAGAGGTGACGGTGGTCTTGGCGGCGATGGACGATGTGGCAGTAGCCGACGCGTCGGCAGAGGATGCGGTCGAGGCTCGCTCTGGCGGCATCCATTTTCGGCGACGAAACTCTTCGAGGGCGTAGTTGACTCCGCTGGGCGAGAAGAAGACGATCCAGTCTGGTCTGGCGATGGTCTGTCGACTGTGCGTGGTGCTGCTGTCGGTGCCGCTTGAGCTGTCGTGGCCGGCTGCCTTGGCCTTGGCTCTGAGCGTTTTGAGCACGGATTCTTCCTCGATGGGGTTGATGGCTTCGGGCTCGATTGTGGCGGGGGAAGCCATGAGCTGTGGCGAGCCTCCGACGGCGGCGGTGATGCTCTTTGTGTCGATGCGAGGATGGACGGCCTCGGTGGAGGTCATGGTGCTGACGCCTAGAGGCGTGCCGACCGAGGGTACGTGGCTGAGACTGTGTTGCGAGGCGGTGCGACTGGATTCGCGCAGATCGTCGGAGCTGGATTTGCGGCTTGCGTTGGCGCTCTTGAGTGCAACGGAGGGGTGACGATCGACCGAGGTGGTGCTTCCGCCGCTGGGACGTCTGCTACCGGGGCGCGAGTGCATGCTGCCGTTGCTTGGGCGCCGGCTTGGTGGACGCGATACGACCGAGGGGAGCGTATTTGCGAGGACCTCGCAGCCTTCAGCAAAGTGAGGATCGGGCGAAGTCTCGTAGACTTGTAGCTCTTCGTGAGGGATGGGGCCGTGTGGGGGAGATGCCTGCGAGAGCAGGTCCGGGATGGTGGATGCGTTCTTGTCTCCGACCAGATAAAGCAGAGGAAGCGGTTGGGATGATGGCGGCGTGTCGGACTTTTCGTCGAGGATGGCGGGGGTGGAGAAGTGACGGACGACGTAGCGGGCGAGTGCGTCTCCGGTGCCGGTGGCCTCACCGCCCATGACGAGACGAGGACGGAGCCAAGGAGCGAGAGGCACGGAGCGGAGGGCGGAAGCGGTGGCGGGGCCGACGGCAAAGAAGGGGACGCGATTCCACTGGGTGGGCGAGCTGGAGGAGGTCTTGTTGTTGGAGCGGAGCATGTCCTGCGCCTTGACTCCTGCCGAGATGTAGGCTTCGACGGCACGCTGGCTGGTGACGATCATGCCGCGATACGGCGCGGCTGGTTTGGAGTCGTCGGAGCGAGAGCCGTGCAAGAGACGATCGACGAATTCTTGCTGGTGTACGAATCGATGGGAGAGGATGGGGAAGGAAGTGACGCAGTACTCGATCTCGACCTCATCGCCGTTCGCATCGGAAGGGTAGGAGAGATGATGGGTCATGAGGCGGGGCTGGTCGTGGATGAACTTGCCCTTGCGTCTGCCCGTCGCCGACAGCGGCAGTGGTGCGGCCGAGGATGCATGCTTGGCCGAGGTGGTGATGTTGTTGGCGATGGCTGCCTGCTGGCTGAGTGCGGTCTTGATGAGATCGAGCGCGCCGCTCTCTGCGGTGGATGCGAGCGAGGATCTGCCGCTGGCGGATAGGCTGGGGAGTGGCGTGGAAGTGCCAGACTCGAGCGCCGACGAGGCAAACGAGGGGAGGCAGAAGGAGCCGAAAGCGTCGTGGTAGGGGTCGGTGCCCTTGGACATCGATACGGGCGAGCGCAGCAGCAGCACCGTCACCGGAGGCGGCGCCTCCTCGAAATCTTCGGCGGCGGACATGGTGTCGTCGGACGCGCCCCGAGGCTTCGAGACGAGGTTCAGCAGAAAAGAAGCGTCGGCGAGGCCGAGATGATGACTGTGTGCTGAATCCACCGTGGTAAGCTCTGCCCGCGTGGGCCTGGTCTTGGCACAGGCAATGGCAAGGTCGGTGTATCCGACGAGCCAAGGTGAGCAGGGGGCGGTGCCCTTGGACATCGATACGGGCGAGCGCAGCAGCAGCACCGTCACCGGAGGCGGCGCCTCCTCGAAATCTTCGGCGGCGGACATGGTGTCGTCGGACGCGCCCCGAGGCTTCGAGACGAGGTTCAGCAGAAAAGAAGCGTCGGCGAGGCCGAGATGATGACTGTGTGCTGAATCCACCGTGGTAAGCTCTGCCCGCGTGGGCCTGGTCTTGGCACAGGCAATGGCAAGGTCGGTGTATCCGACGAGCCAAGGTGAGCAGGGGGCGATTGCGATCGTGATTGTGATTGTGATTGTGGTTGTGATTGTCTCGAGGAGAGGTGCCTCAAAGGTATTCGAGCGACATGGCCATGTGACTGCAGGGGTTGGCTCCACTCCACCTGTCGGTGCGCATCTGGCCGCAGTGTGCATTGTCGGCGAAACCATCACAGCCCACAGCGCGTCGGCGTCCCAGACTCGGATGCACAATTTCGTCGGGCGGTGGTGGTCCATGCAGCAACAGCAGCACCTCGGCTGCCACGTTTCTGCAGCTCCGTCTCGAGCGCAAAATTCAACAGTGTGGGAGGCTGAGATCTGACAATTTTCAATTTTCGCGTGTGCGAGCAACGATGGCCTGACTTTTCTTGGACTCTTCTTCTTCTCCGCAGACTTTCGCGCGGCGGTGTTGGTTGGGGCCAAAT
>NW_014638891.1:0-5736 GCF_000747765.1 Moesziomyces antarcticus
TATTGCCGATCTGCTCGTTCTCCACGCGAAGGTTGTTCCAACACACCCG
The DNA here is from genome assembly GCF_000747765.1 of Moesziomyces antarcticus. NCBI lineage: Eukaryota > Fungi > Basidiomycota > Ustilaginomycetes > Ustilaginales > Ustilaginaceae > Moesziomyces > Moesziomyces antarcticus. The sequence continues at coordinate 50 of NW_014638891.1, forward strand.
ACGAAGCATCTCGGCCAGCGCCACCAGAAACGACCGCAACGTCACCGACGCCCGCCCCGGGATCAGGTAGGCTATCCAGGCACTCCGACCCACCACATCCACCACCATAAATACGTAGTACACCGGCTGCGGGAACGAGATCTCGTTGCGCAGCAAAAAGTAGCGCGCCCGCGGCTTGAGCACGCTCCAGTCCATCACCAGATCCCATGCAATGTGCCACACCGAATACACCACCGCGAATACGATCCACACCGCCTTGTCGCCCCCACTGCGAGATCCGTTGCGGCGGTAGTGGATGTAGACAAAGTTGTACACCACCGCCGACGCATACTTGCCCGCATTGACCAGATGCAGATGCGTACGGTACTCGCTATCCACCCAACGACGGATGCACTGTCCCAGTCGCAGGAACGCAGGCACCGCTAACAGCACCGCCGTCCAGTACGTGCTGTTGGGCGAGCATCGATCCGGATGCGCCCAGTCGTGATGCCACTCGCATCCGACGTACCATAGGTTCGACAGCGTCCATGCGATCGAGTTGAGCTCGTCGCCCAGGAAAAAGTCGCGGAACTCGACGCGCTTGCATCCGGCCGTAAACACGCGCGCCACGCTCTTGACGAACCACCACCGACTCGCCGGCAACATGACCGGCAGCGGATTGAGCACCAGCACCAACGCGATCACCAGCCACACCGTCGGCCACGTCGTCGGCGCAATCGCCTCCGGAAACGGATTCACAAACGACACCCAGAAACAGCACGCCAGCAGCAGCATCAGCAGCGCAGGCAGCTCGAAAAACTGGCGCCGGTCCATCGTCGTCCGCACGTCGAATTCAAAGATAAACGTCGTGTTGATGCGCGCCTCGTGCCACCACGCCAGGTTGAGTCCGAACAGCAGCGCAAACAGCGTCGGGATGAATTCGGCGCCGTACACACGCAGCATGGCCTGCCACTGCGGGATGGCGCGGTGCGTGCTCTCCTGCTGCGACTCGATCACGCCGCCCACCACAGCACACAGCGCAATGCCCAGGTAGAACCCGCTGCGGAAGACGCTGTAGTGGTGCGTGGTGTGGTCCTCGCGCGCACGCAGCCGGTTGAGCGCCTGCTTGCGGTTGCCGTGCTCGAAATACGCGGCGTAGATGTCTTCGGTGGCCTTGCGCAGCCGCTCGATGCGGTCCGACGTGACCAGCCGCGTAGGCGCCACCTTGTCCGCATAGTACACCTCGGCACACGCCACCCCAACACCCTTGGAGAGCTTCTTCATGATCTTGGCAAAGCCCGTGCGGTTGAGGATCTTGTAGTTGGTGAGGATGTCGAGGAACTTGTAGTACTCGATCACCGCCGCCTTGAGCTTCTTGCGTGCCGCCGCATACGCTTCCGGGTCGTGGCTCATGGCTGCGGCTTTGTTCGCCTCGCGCATCGCCTTGTCCGTCTCGTCGTCCCAGCCACGCAGGCTCGCCTGCATCTTGGCGAGCGCCTGCGCCCTGCGTCGTCCGCCGGCATCGTCGTCGCTGTTGTCCTGGGCGGCGGCGGCGGCGGCGGCGGGGCCGTCGAGATGCTGCTGCAGGTCGAGCGAGGTGCGGTTGCCCGGCGCCTCTGCCGAGCGGCGTGCAGGAGCAGCAAAGGCAGGGATGGACTTGATGCGGTTCACCACCTCGTCGGCCACCACCATCTTGGAGCCTGGCAGGTTGGAGAGGAGCTGCGACATGCGGTGGCGGTGCGATCCGGCGGCGGTGCGGTCGCGGTCGCTGATGTTGTACTTGGCGCGATACTCGCGCCGATGCTCTGCGAGTTCGGTGAGCTGACGCACGAGCTGCGCGTACTTGCGAGCAGCTTCGTGCTCCTGCGCCTCGTAGAAGGTGACGATGCGCTCGAGCTCGGCGTTGCACGCCGAAAAGATCTTGGCCTCTTCGTCGTCAAAGTGCGTATCAATCAGTTCCTGGAGCGACTTGGGCGGTTCGAGTTTGAAGGAGCGGTTGGAGAGGTGGCTGGACGAGCCGACACGCGAGAGTAGACGCTGCTTGCTCGAGGCGCCCGAGCTGTTGGCTCTGCGTGTGGGATGCGATGCCGATTGGGTCTGATCCGGTCCGTAGGTTACTCTGGCCTGGGGGCGCGGTGGTGGACGCTTGGGCGCAGCTGTCGTCGGATCATCGGAATCGGATTCCGAGACGATGTCAGCCTGGGCGGCTGCCTCGCGGGCTGAGCTGGGCGGAGCGAGCTGCGCCTCGACATCGTGCGAAGGATCGGATCTGGGCGGTAGTTTGCTAGGTTGAGCTGCAGCCGCGTCGGCCACGGCTTCGTAGCTGAATCCGTCGGACGAAAGGCGAAGGCCCGTGCCTTGAAGCGTTACGGGCGGCAGGGAAGGAAGCGCCGCGGCGGGTTGTGGATCGACGGCGCCGGGCGAAGCCGATGCGGGGGTGCGTCTTCGAAGCGCAGGATCCGCCGCCGCACCACCACCGAACGAGCCGGGACCAACGGCGGTGGAGCTGGACTGGGTGCGCGCGATTCCGAGCTCCGCCTCGTATCGAATCCTAGCCTCGCGATGCGCTGCGACGCGCTTGATGAGCTTCTTGAGGCCGCGATACTGGATGTAGACCTTTCTCCACTCGGGCACGGTGTTTTCGTCGAGGTAGCGCGCGAACTTCATCGTTGTGCCAGTCTATACGAAGCAGTGATGTGCAAAGGGTATATGTGTAGCCACTGGCGATCGATATAACAAGTTAGAAGCAAGACATTTCCAGGTCCGGGGCGATTGACTTTGAGTTCCGAAGTTGCGAGTTCCAAAAGAGTGGTGGGGCAGGGCGGGCGAGAGATTGGGTGGAGGTAATGAATGAAGGAAGGAGGGGGAGAAGCCAGAGCCTCGCAAGCCGAGCGAACGCTACTATGGCCGACTGCTGCGCTTCGGAGCGAGGCGACCGAGCTGTGATCAAAGAGTGATGGTGGTGGTGGTGAAGATGGAGTCGATCGATTAGGCTGACTACTCTTCTCTTCTCTTAGCGTCCGTTTTCGGGCCGATGCCGCTGCGAACCAAAAAAAGAACCGTCGGCCGCTCCGAACGTGGACCCTGAAGGCGAAATTCGAGAATAAGTGTTAGGCCTAACTCTAGTGCACACGTTCAAATCGACCCCCCGCCTGTGTGATCTGTGCGTCGTCTGGAGCTTTCGGTGCCTCACTTGCACCACCACCATCACCTCTGGCTACATCGTCCGCCCCCCTCTCGCGGGCAAGCAGCAGCTGCTCACCATGTCGAGGTCGCTCCGTTCGCGTCCCATGACGCTGTACGCGCAAGAGGGCCAACCCGTCATCCCGCCCGTCCCCAGCACGCATGCGTATCCACACGCCTCGTCTTCATCGTCCTCGCACCCGTCCCACTCGCACGACGGCGCCTCGGCAGGCGGCAGCAGCAGCAGCACGCGGCATGTGCTCAAAAAGTCCAAGAAGAAGGCGTCCGAAGTGGGCAGCAATCTCAAGAAGCGTCTCTCGATGCGCTATGCCGAGCCTACGCAGCTGGGCCCGGGCGGGTTCAGCGCTGCGCCTGCAGTCCCGCGCCTGCCGCCCATGCCCGAGATTCAGATCGACGACCGTCCGCACCGCGACATGGACGAGCGCTATCTTGCGCCCATCGCCGAGTCGGCATCACGGCGAGCGAGTGGCGACGACGACGCCGCGTACGATCCGGACGACGCCGAGCTGAATGCGCTGCGCAAGTCGTCTGACACGGCGCGCACGCGCACCGACGTGTTTGAGCGCGATCCCGCCGTAGACCTGCAGCTGCTCAGCCAGGCCGAGTTCGACCCGCAGGCGTATCTGCGCGCCAAGCTCTCGCACCACTCCGAGTCCAGCCTGCGCACGTTCAAGGCGTCGCTCGCCGCCGCCAAGGGCGCCGCCAACGACGACCTCAAGCGACAGGTGTTTCGCAACTACTCGGAATTCATCACCATCTCCAAGGAGATCGCCACGCTCGAAAACGACATGCTCGAGCTCAAGGAGCTGCTCGCCGAGTGGAAGCAGCTACCGCATGCACTCGAGCTCGACGATTCGTCGTCGTCCTTCTCGTCGTTTTCGCGTAATGCAAAGCAGCCGACCAAGACGGCCAATCGAAACAGCACCGTAGATCTGCAGCAGATCTACAGGGCACAGATCACCTCGCTCTGGGAGGGCATCGAGGGCTCCCAAAAGTTCTTGCCCTACGTGCCCGGTCGCCACCTCATCGCCGAAGCCAGCAGCTTCACCGAGCTCAATGCCGCCACGTACAAGCCGCAGCACAGCGTCGCCCTCTTTCTTCTTGACGATCTGCTGCTGATTGCAACGCGTCGCAAGCGTCAGATGAGCTCCAAGGTGCGACTGGTCGCCGAGCGCTGCTTTAGCCTCGCCGAGATCGTCGTCATCGACCTCAAGGACGGCGGCGACTTGACCAACGCCATCAAGATCAAGCGCGCACGCGAGAGCTACGTCTACCGCACCGACCGCGCCCAAGACAAGCGCGCGCTCCTCAACGCGTTTCGCCGCGTCGCCGAGGAGCTCGCCAAAAAGCGCCGCCACGACGCCGACTACGGTGCCGCCGAGGCGGCCAAACGTCACTCGACGCTGCTTGCCTCTCCCACGCTCGCCCAGATGGGAATCGAACGTGCCGACGGTGCATCGAGCCTGTTGGCTGCGTTTGATTCCTTGTTGACGCCCATCGGGGAGGATGGTGAGGGTGGTGCGGGGGGTGAGGTTGGCGTGATGGCGGCAGCGGCAGCAACCGCTGCGTCCGAACGCAAGGATCCCGGTCGGTGGAACAATGAGTTTGCCGACGAGTTGGCGGTGTGCATTGCGCTGCGCGAGTGGGATCACGCCGTAACGCTCATCGAAAAGGGGCGTGGGGTGTTGTCGACATACACCTCTTCGGATGCAGCGTCGATTGATCTTGCCTCCAAACTGGCGGTGCGGGCGCAGGAGTTGGTGACGGCGATTTCGGGCGACTTTATGCGGCAATCGCTCAAAAAGTCGGCCGTGGTTCGCAATGCCTCGTACCTGTTACGGTTGGATCGAGGCGAAGAAGCGAGGAGGTTGTTTTTGGATGCGCGCACGCAGCTGCTCAAGAAGCGCACGCGCCAGATCAAGTTCGAGGGCGACACGGGGCTCTACATCTCCGAACTCGCCACGGTGCACTTTACGCTCATCCGCAATACGGCCGAATGGTACATGGCCGCCTTCAAGGACGGCAAGATGGCGAGTGGATTTGTCCAGTGGGCGTGCGAGCGCGTCCAAGAGTACGCCGAACTTTTCAGAAGACAGGTGTACGGCGTGGAGCACGAATCGATCCAACAATCCGCACTGGTGAAGGAGGTTACGCAGATCACGGTGCAGCTCGCCGCCATGCTCAAGGACGTCGGATTGGACGTGAGCTTTTTGCTCGAACCCCTGCTCGAACCGCCACCCACCAATGCCCAAGCTGCCGATACCGTGCCAAAGCTCGTCTTTACAAGGTCGAGTAGGCTCGATCTCGGGACGCATAGTAGCGAGCACGAGAGAAAACCCCATGCGTCTGCACAGGAACTGCGTCGTCAAAGCGTCCTCCCCGCGCGGTCATAGCTCGGTACCAATTGCACATCTCTTTATCGCACACTCATAACCGGACTGAGGACTAGCTTGAGCGCAAGTTATAGATACACAGGTAGCGAAAGCGAAAAGCGGGGGGGGGGG
>NW_014638892.1:0-5822 GCF_000747765.1 Moesziomyces antarcticus
TGCGGCATCGCTAAGCAGATCGTTCGTGCTAGGCCTCGCCTCGTCCTGCGTGGCTCAAAGAGCATGAGCATGAGCGTCCAGAAACGTCTTCATCTCGGGACCCTTGTGATCACGACGAGGTTTTGTCGCTCAGACGGGTGTACTCACCTTTCTTGAAAGCATCCTGTCTATTGCAGAGCGGAGGTGAAATACGCCTTTTCCGGACCTGACGTTGACCCGAACGTTGTATTTGGATGATCCTGACTGCAGCTCGCGGTGCAAAGGTCTGTACAGAAGAATCTGGGTGAGATTGAAGCCCGAAGAAAGCGGCGTGGTTCTTCGCTTACATTCCTGTGAACAGCTCCCACAGCAGGTTACCGAGCGACCAAATGTCCGTCGCTGTGCCGTAGGGAAGGCCGTTGAGCATCTCCTGTGACGCAGAGAGAAGTTGCACAGATGACAGGAGGTGCAGTTGCAGCGGGGGAAATATGAGAACAGCTGGATTCAAGGCTGGAACGGATACCCGAGGCTACCCCTCAAGACTCACCGGGCTGCGAAAGCCAGGAGTCTAGGTTTGTGAGCGAGCCAGAGGAGAGGAAGAGGAAAGGGAGATGTCAGCGGAGCACCTTGACGGCCGGCAGAAGGTTCGATATTCTGCATCGGTACCCACTCCGGCTATCCCCATTCTCGCTTTTGTGCCCCGATCGATCACGCAAGCCAGACCAAAGTCGGATACTTTTGCGATGCCTGAACCGTGGATGAGTACTGATGGTGGAAAGGAGAAAGCTGAGAGATAAGCATACTTTGTCGACGAAGCAATGAGACCGGAACTCGCCGGAACTCGCAAGTTGATGGCCGAGTCATTGATAGCGGCCGAGCTCGTCGCTTACTGTTCTCTGGCTTTAGATCCCGATGGAGGATGGCCCTGCGAAGCTTTTGACTTGTGTGTAGGTAGTGCAGAGCAAAAATGATCTGCAGGGCAAGGCGTTCTGGCCTGACTCGTTCGAATAGGCCACTCTGTTGCTCCTGCGTCCAGCTGTGATGTGGAGTGCACGTTGAGAGAATTGCGTGAAGAATGTCAGATCCTGATCGTGGGCGAAAGTTCAGTTCGGTGTCCTGCGATGATCGTTCTACCTACGACCTTGGACTGTGTAGAAAGCCGATGTAGTCAGCTAAAGTCGCTGAGCAGAGCTCCAGGACGATGAAGACCCGGCCCGGCTCGGTCCATGCCTCAACGAAGCGCACGACCGCGTCGTGACTGATCGTTCGGTGGATTCGTATCTCTTCGCGCGCAACTTGAGAGTGGACAAGCCCGGAAGACCGGATCATCTTGATTGCCACAGGCTAAGACGGAGTCGTATGTGAACGTGTAGCGATGAGCAAGCGCCCTTGGACCTGCTTCTTCTTCGATGATGCCAACTCACAGTTTTGCTGCCAGCGGTTGTCGCTTCATAGACTTGACCGAAAGCGCCTTCCCCTAGAACTCGAGTAGCTTCGTACATCATACCGCTTCTCGTCATTTGTTGCAGCGAGCAAGGAAAGATTGATCGCAGCAAGATGCTGACGAAGGAATGCGGTGAACTTTTACTGGCAGGTGCACTTGCGTGCGACCTGTTGTGAAAGCGGGTAGTGTCCCTCACGTAACGTCAAGCTCGGATGGAGGGAGCGGGCCTAGAGATTAGGCGGAATCGTCTCGCCCGTACTTGTACAAATGGACTTCGAGCTCAAGTCGGAATTGACCATAGCCTCCTATGGACGAGGACAGCGTCACGACAGACGATTGTGATGCGTGTATGCAGCGAAAGCAGACAAGCGACAGGGCTTGGTTTGGAAAGGTACCGGCCACGCAGGTAGTCTGTGCGGCATGAAGAACACCGTCAATCGGCTGCGTTCTTAGGCTCTCTTCAACCCAGTGGTATGCGTCTGACTTGATCCGGGAGCCGACCATCTGTCGCGATCTGCTCTGTGCAAACATTCAGCCCTCGTCCGCCAGTCTCGAGCGAGCCAAGCGGGATGGCTCGCACGCGATTCCGTATCTGTGCGCTCTACCCAGAACAGAACAGGGGCTCACATGAAGGAAGAGAACAATGTCTGCGATCAATTTGTCGACGGTGCTTGAGAAGGGTGTCCGCACGAGCATCACAAGACGGAAAGAACGATGCCAGTCGAACCGCTTCTCGAGCAGAGAGAAGGTAGTCGATGATTCTCCCTTTCGCGTTTCGGTCCGCCTCACTGAGGCTTGAAATCTGGATAGAGAGGAACGAGCGCCGTGTGTCCCTCCTTCTCTGCAAGGAAAAGATTGGGAACGTCTGAAAAGACGCAATCCTCGCTCTCAGCGAAGCCCGTGTTGGACCGAGCGTGGCCATGAGGAAAAACAATCACAACCGCGTCGTGACGGCTGGCGAGGTCCGAACGCGATCACCAGGTCACTTAGCCTCCCCGCGTGAGTGGCCGGCTGTCATGATTATCGTGTGCCCAAGGGGCCGAGCGTGGGCGTGAGAAACACGATGCAGCTGGTCACTTTGGCCCACACGGCGGTTCATGATCGTGCATAGATGGACCGAGCGTGACCGTGAGATTGGCGGCACATCATAGCACCTCGGCAGCCTCGAAGATCCAGGCGCGGGGGTCCGAGCTTGCTCGTCACGCTCACGAAGGATGCTGCTGCCTGCGATCTGTTTCTACCCGACGAACCGTGCGCGGCCGTGAGAACGGCGAGGCTGACCAGCTTGCATTCTCCGGCCGTTGGGGGCTCGCTCTTTGTGAGGGAAGACCTCGAGCGCCAAGGCTGTAGAGCACGTTCTTCAAAATTCGTTTGTCCTACCCGCAACATGAGGTTCGACTTCTCATACGCCTGAAGACTCTGCTGCCGATCTCCGAGATCCCTAAGCTGCTGGTGACTGATAGCATGCATGACCTCCCACCTCCCACCTCCTACGTCTAGCGTCCTCTTAATCTGCTGTCCTACCGTACCTCTTTCACGAACTTTTGTTGCAGTGCGTTCTCATCAAGCGTGGCGACAAAGCCTTGCCCGACCGTCGAGTACATAACTGCGTCATCTCATCTGCTCGTCCCCTCAATGCCCTTTGTCACCCTTGATCCCGCAGCTGGCTCCGGGACAGCATCTTCTTCAAAGAAATGAGGGAGAGTGACGGCCTGCGTGACGCCGACACGCCTTCTTTGACCACTCTGCACGTGTCTTCGGAACAAGTCGCTGCCGTTCCGGGGATGCCAGACCTGATCGAATCAATCCGACAATACGTGTCGCCTGATAGACCTGAAAATGGTGCAGAAAACGTTGCGATCGTCTTTTCTGCGATTTTCATGGCCCTGCGCATCGGCGGTGTGACAATGGAACGAAACTGTCTGGCCTTATCGCACTTCCAGTTCGGATTCCGCGGCGAAGGATACGAGGTAAGCTGTTCTACACAAGCCCAGCTGCGATTTGCATGGCCGGCTCACGTATGCTTTCTTCTCTGACAGATCCCGCTCTCGATCAGCTTGCTTCATGCAGCTTCGCAAACGCAGCCTTTGGACGCTCCAGGCGCGTCCTTTGGGAGCGTGGACCGTTGCGGTCCAAGAAAGAGGAAACATGCAAAGGCTGCGGCTCAGGAAGCATGCACTAGGCACGCGCTCTTGCTCAAGAAGCTGTTCGAGAGGACCGAGGGAGCAAGTGATGACTCTCAAATGCTCGCGCGTCGTCTCAGCGCCAGGGCTGTAGTGCCTTCCGCGTTGCCCCCGTCGCCGGGCACGATCTCGGCTTCTGCAGTGACAGAACAGCTAGAAGAGCTGCTGGATCGAGAGTCCGAGTGCAAGAGGGCTACGGGAAGAGTCTACGAAGCCTATGCGCACCTCGGAGATTCCTTCGTCAGGCTTGTCGCCACGGTTTGCCAGGAGACACCACCGTCAGCTGAAACGAAGGCGTTCCACCGAAAGGGTTTCGCGATTTTGGAGGAGGTCACGACTCATTGGACAAGGCGGGCCGAGCTTACTCGGTCTGCTCTCGTCAAGCGCTTGGAGCGGGCAAGAAAGTTCCATCTGCTTGCGCGCTGCTTCGGCGAGCAAGTCCTGACCAGCGAAGCTCTGACGATGCGTCTGGTCGACAGAACAACTTTCCAATCATTCTCGATCCTCCTGCAAGAGGCAGCTCCAGCTCAAGCTCCAGCTCCAGCTCGAGCTCCAGCTCCAGCTCGAGCTCCAGCTCCAGTTCCAGCTCCAGCTCCAGCTCGAGCTCCATGTGCAACGGAGAGCGAGCAAGCATCGGCAAAATGGAGCGCTCCCGTCCCCGCTACGGGCTGAAATGGGACCAAGACAAAGGGGCTCAGAGACACGGTGTCTTTGTCAATCTTCGCGCATGAGCTTGAAAGCGGACCTAGAGGGAGGCGTTGATTGGTTTGTGACCGCGCACTTTCATCATCCCACAGAAGTGGAACTTTTGCATCCACATTGCGAAGTGCTCAGGGAGAAGACGACCGGCTCTGCGAAGAGCATTGGTCGCCTTTAGGAGCAATACCTTGTCCAGGAGCGCAGCTTGGATGCTCCGAAAGAATCAGCATGCGTGAGGGCGTGCGTGAGCACATCACTGCCAGACTGAGCGACAGACACACCTGCAGTGGACTGACTACCTGGATCTGGGGTCCTCGAGTGACCACTTAAGCCGAAGCTGCAGATGCGAACGGAGTGACTCGGAGTCACGGGGTCGCCCTTCGTCCCGAAAGTCCGACGCAGATCCGGCAACAACAAGATCCGAGTTCTTTGCAAAGCTTTAGCCGCGCAGGTGCGGGCAACGTCAAGCTCTGGCCGGAATTTCTCCAACTTTGACTCGGGAACTGTTCAGCGGCTAAGGTTTGCCACGTGGCGGAAGAGGGGAAGGGGAGCAAGCTCACTGCAGCCGGACCACGCTAGACCGCTTCGCGGCTGTGACAAGTCGCGGCGACCAAATGAAAATCAGTCTTCTGATGCCGTTCCCCTTGCAGTTCTAACCATGACTGCTTAGTGAGCTGATCAGAGGAACAGCAGGCGGCAATGGGGCAACGAAAACTAGCAGACATTGTGAAGTTGATTGTGATCGCTTGCTCTTACTCCAATGAAGCCATTCGTCAGCTGACGCACGTCCTCCTGGACGAGATCACGCGGATAGCGGACCGTGAAGATCGGCGAATACAGTCTGAACCAAGGCCTCAGATACCGAGGGGATGATTGAGAACTACAAACGAAACTGTTAGGAGGCACATGGCGTTGTCACCGGGTTCGTATCTGCGGTCGCACCACCATTCAAAGTGTCGAAATCTAACATGATCCTCTTCGGCCGCTTCAAGGCATTTACCCCAGACATGTTGCTCTGTATAAACTGTTCTCGTTGCTTGGCGCTAGATGCAGCGTGCGCGAGGACTCTTCATAAAGTATTAAATAAATCAAGTTAACGTCCTTTGCGCATTGCTCTCCGCGAAAGTCGTGTGGAAAGACGGGGTCCCCGAGGCGGATTTTGCGCCTAGTTCGACAGCGGCGAGATGATTTTCGATTTTCCGTATTTTCGACATTTGGCACCTCGGACCAGAAGAGGCTCGCGCCGAGGCGAGCTGCAACTGCGCCTTGTCTCCGACTCAGCCCTGCCGCCCCTCCTCTTCTCCTTCTTGAGTCGTTTTAGCCAAGCTACTGTCTTCGGCGGCTCAGCCTACGCTTGCTCAGACGGGATAAATGCTGCGACCGCTCGCCCCCTCTCCTCCTACCGAACCACCATCGTCAGCACCATCGCCTCCATCGCCTCCATCGCCTCCATCGCCTCCATCGCCTCCATCGCCTCCATCGCCTCCATCGCCTCCATCGCCTCCATCGCCTCCATC
>NW_014638893.1:0-6092 GCF_000747765.1 Moesziomyces antarcticus
CCCCGCTGCGCAGTGCCGCCTCCACCGCCTCTCCTACAAACCCAGACGACGACCCAGACTCCTCCGACGACGGCTTCCTCTCCGATCACAGCGAAGAGCTACATCCAGAGACCGGCTTCGATCCTTTCCTCGCTGCCACCCGCAGAGCAAGGCAAGAATCCCTCTCAACCCCCTTGCAGCCCGCCGACTCCCAAGCATCCGTCTCCTCCCTGTCCCTCTCATCCCCCTCCAGCTCCAACGAACAGATCGTCCCGAGCTCATCATCGGCCCACGACGCCGCACAAGACGAAATCCACCGCTGGTCCCGCATCGCAAAGTACTGGAGCAAGGTCGTAGACGACGCCATCTTCCACCACAAGCAGCCAAAGCAGGGCACCATCGATCTCACAAGCAAAAACATCACCCACATCCTACCCATCATCGCAGACCTCTCCCGCTTCGTCGCCCTGCCCCCGCCCCGCTACGATCGCGACGACAACGACGAAAACGCTCGCACCCCCATCCCAGACCCTCACAGCCTCCTCCAGTCCAAGACAGGCGGCTTGGTCCGTCACGAGTCCTACCTCGCCCCCTTCAGCGCCCACATCAACAACGACGCCGCCACCACCACCGCCACCACCTCCAATCGCACCCTCGCTCGCAGCCAGTCCGCCTTCCAACCTAGCCTCGCACGCAACCACTCCTTTGCACGCACCACCAGCGCCATGTCCGCTCTCAGCTCCCGTTCCGCAGGCTCCTATCGCGATCATCGCGACCGTCAGGCGACTCTCAGCATCTTCCTCGGCTCCAACGCCCTCACTCGCCTCCCCAGCGCCCTCTTCCAGCTCCAGAACCTCCGCGTCCTCTCCCTCCGCTCCAACAAGCTCAAGTTCCTCCCGCCCGCCATCGGCGACCTCCACAACCTCTCCGAACTTCACGTCGCCAACAACGAACTCCAGCACTTTCCCGCAGAGATCCTCCGCCTCAAACTCGACGTCTTCACCTGGTTCCCCAACCCCTACTTGGTCAAGCCGCCCAACACCGGCGTCCTCACCGTCCGTCCCCTTCTCTGTCATCGCGCACAACGCGTCCGACAGCACCACTCCTACGGCCACGCCACCGCCGAGCTCGACGACGTTCAAGAGGACGACGCCGCCTCATCCACCACCCCGGTCAGAGACGCCCATGCTTCCTCCGCCGCTCCCAGCCTCTATCTGCCCATATCCAACCAGCCACCGCCCCTCATCCGCGACCCAGCTACCGCCTCCGGCCGCTACAACAGGCACCTCGACCGCACACGCTCCGACATGCAGGTAGAAGGCTTCCTCGCAAGAGGCATCGATCAGCTTCGCGTCGGCGAGTTCGACTCCATCTCTGAACACGACAACGACGCCAGCATCGACGAAGCAGACTCTACCATCGACGCCGACGACACTGCTCAGCACGCCGACTCCATCGCCGCTCAACCGCAAGACCAAGCCGAGCTGGACCGACAGCGCATCCTCGAGGCTGCCTTTGCCGACGACGATGGCATCCCCACCGACGACTTTGACCTCACCCCTTCCACCGACCGCGACCACGCTCACCGCGGTAAAGTACCCGGCCGATCACGCGTGCTCGGTCCCAAAGACGTCGGCGGCTTGCCCACCTTGCTCGAACTCTGCATCCGCAGGCTGCTCGACCCCTACGACACCACCCACGCAGACGCGCCCGTCTCCGCATCGCCTTTCCTCTCTCCCATCGTCCACACCTCGGACGGCCCCAAGCGTCGACGCAGCAGTGGCGTCAGCAGCAGGAGCGCCTCTCGCACCGGAACGCCCCTTTTCCAGCCGCAACAGCGCGACCGCACCGCTTCCTTCGGCTCCAACGCCTCACGCACCCGAAGCTTCAGCTCCAACGGCGGTCCCGAAGACACCAAGTTCGGCAAGCGCATCCCCACGCTCCTCGAGGCCTACGAGAACGGCACGCTGCAGAGCATGATGGGCGAGCTCGGCCACGGTCTCGTGCCCATGCTCGAGGCGGCTCGTCGCAGCGCCACCCAGGATTGGGGCACAAGAGCCAGGGTGCGCAGCTCCTCCACGGCCGCCGCCCAAAGGCAAGCCACCGCGCGCGCCCCGTCGGCCACCCCGGACGCGGCCACCACGGATGAGGTGCAAGACGTTTTCGGTGGCGTCGATGCGCCCGGCTCGCTCGACCGCGGCGACGATGCCTGCCACAATCCGTGGTACTCACGATGCCCCAACCCGAGCCACTGCGATGACCACCTCGACCGCACCAAGCCCAAGCGCGACATTGCGCTTCACCGCGCCAAGCGAGGCTTCGGCTCCACCAGCAGCGTCTCCAGCCTCGGCACCACCCTGGGTGGCAGCGGCAAGCACGACTCGGAAGCCGCCGACATGGAACGCGTGCCGTCCACCGCCGCAAGCTCAGACAGCGGTGCGGGCGCTTCCTCTCCGCTGTCGTCCAGCGTCTCATCCTCGACGGGCACAGTCGGCGGCGCACCACCTTCCGCCAGCCTCTTTGGTCAGCAGGTGAGGTTCTCGGCATCCACCTCGCAGCGAGGCTGGGGCTCGTCGAGCTTCAGCCGCACGTCGTCGTTGCGTCACGCCGATACTGGTCTGCTGTCTGGCGGACGAGGCTCCACATTCGGGCCGAGTCGCGGCATGGCTCGGCCCTCGAGCACCCAGTTTGTGCGCGGCTTTTCCAGCTCCTCGGTGTTGTCCGCGTCCGGTTTGATGCGCAATGCATCGTTTGCGCCCGCAGTCGAGGCGGATGAGGCGCAGCGCGATTGGCCGCTCACCGAGCACGAGCACCGGCGCGCGCCCGTGTTCAGCACGCCGGGCGAAACGCGCATCGAGTGGATCTCGCACATCGGCGGCATCCGCGTCGCCAAGCTCGGCGAGGCGCAAGTGGACCTCGATGGGGAGGCGACCGAGAGCGCTACCGCCGATGCTGGCCATCCCAGCATGCTGGGTGCCATGGGCGCGTTTGATGACAAGGATCTGCTGCCCATCCTGTGGCGCGGCTGCAGTCGTGGATGCCTCGATTTCTTGGTCTGACACACAATGCCTGGCCCGGCAACTCTTTCACCTCGCACAGTCTTGCACATGCAATGTCATCCACACTTTGAAACAGTCCTGGAGGGGGATGAGGGATGAAGACTTGATTGGGTTTTTTTTAGAGCGCATGCACTTCGAACACGATCAGGGTTTCGGGGAGGAGGTTGGGTACTTGGATGCCGACGGTTGCGAGCATCTGGCCGGTGAGGGTGCAGGGCTGGTTGGCGTGTAGCCAGGGCAGATCTGACTGGCCCACAAACGAAGCCTGGTCGGTGGGTGGGGTGTTGACCATCTTGATCGTATACGTCCGATCATAGTCTAGACCGGGGAAAGTGACGGGGGCGGGGGGATAGGTTTGGGACGTGTGGACCTGGACATAGGTGTAGATGGCCTTTTGCGCATCTTTTGCCACGACACCTCGTACATCTGCGCCCGTCTCCCGCGGCAGATCAGCATAGACAGCACGACCGGTATGAACGACGTGGCGCCACTTCTTGTGTAGCTGAATCCACTCCCTAACCTGGTCCAACTCGTTCGACCCCACCTGGCTAAGGTCCCATTCGATACCCATGTGTCCGAGCAGGGCTACGCCCGCGCGCAAATGGAGGCCATGCGTTCGACCGGTGGTATGGCTGTTTTCCGGACCCATATGTGCGCCCATAAGCTCGTTGGGCACAAGCAGGTTGGTGTACTTTTGGATGGTGAGTCGTTCGAGCGGGTCGGTGCAATCGCTCGTCCAAATCCGATCCGTCCTTTCCAGAATCCCAAAGTCCACCCTCGCCCCACCAGAAGCACAACTCTCGATCTCCAACCCACCATGACGCTGCTTCAGCACATCCATCAGCCTGTACACTGCGAGGGTGTTGTTGTGAACAGCAGCACGGCCATCCACCCCGCCCGCTTCGAGCAAATCCCGATTATGGTCCCACTTGAGATAGCGGATCATCGGATGCTGCGTCAGGATATCATCCAAGCATTTGAAGATGTACTCGAATGCCGAGGGGTTCGAGAGATCCAAAACGTACTGGCTGCGTCCAGCAACCGGCAAACGGTTGGAATCGGGTCGCAGGATCCAGTCGGGATGTTTCCGTCCCACTTCGGGATCGAGGTTCACCATCTCGGGTTCCACCCACAATCCACACTGCATGCCGAGCTTGTCAACATGGTCCCATAGCGGCTGCAAACCCTCGGGCCAAACGGTACGATCTACGAACCAGTCTCCCAAACCAGCCGTATCATCGCGTCGACCGTTGAACCAGCCATCGTCGAGAACAAACCGCTCGGCGCCGACCGAGGCCGCAGCATCAGCGATCGCCTTGAGCCGGTCAAGGCGCATGTCAAAGTACACCGCCTCCCACGTGTTGATCGTCACCGGACGCGGGGCGATCGGATGGTGGGCGCGATGTCGTAGGTGTTGGTGGAATCGGTGCGAGAGCTGCGAAAGCCCGTGGCCCCACGAACCAAGCGCCACGGGGGTCGTGTACGTCTCACCGGGGAGCAGCGTGATCTCGCCCGGCTCGAGCAGCTCGCCTGCCTGGAGGAAGGAAGAGTAGCTCGGACCGCGTTCGGCCGTGATGCGGTGGTTGCCACTCCAGGCGAGATGCACAGCATGCACCAACCCCCGCTCGAATCCGAAACCAGGCGTACCGGCAGCCACGACCAACGTTGCGTCGGCACCTGGTCGTCCGCGTCGCGACTCGCGCACATGCCTACCCACCGTGAACCCATGGCGCTGCGGCTGCCGCTCGCGAAGATGTCGACCTGTCGTGTCCAGGATCTCGCGCGCCGACGATGGCACCGGAAACGACACCGCCACATCGTAAACCTGCAGCCCCTCCCTACCGTCCGTGTTGGTAACGCTGATCTGCTGGCTCAGCAACCCGCTCTGCGTCACCTCGAGCGCGATCTTCACCTGCACGCCGTCCGGGTCGCTAGCACGCACTGCGACCGAGCTGTCCGTCTTGTCGATGCTTTCGACGGTGAAGTTGAAGCAGAACTGGCCCGAGGTGCGCAGCATCGTAGCCCCAGGAGTGCCCTGCCATCCCTGCCACGCCAGAGGCAGCAGGCTCAGTCGCGGCGAGCGTTCGAGGCCACCGCTAACCGCCTGGGTGCGCGTCACCAGCGCGACGCTCTCGAGCACCGCCTGCGAAGCGTTCTTGATCTCGGCACCCCAGTACGCGATGATGGGCATCTCGCTGATGCAGTCAAGCACCACACTGGTGCCTCCATTGCACAGGTGGATAATCGAATTGTTTGCGTCCATGGTGTTTGGTCCAATCGGAGTATGGAGTACGGAAGCAAAGACGGCAACACGATCCGCAGGCTAAATGGACCCCTTCCTACCGGGTGCGGTGCCCCGCAACAGACTGGTGCCGCACGGACCTCGCTTGGAGGACGTCGCTACATGACGCTGCTGGTGGACCACGCTGCTTGTGGCCGTGCGCAAGTAATGGGTCACACCAACGCCGGCCAAATGCGACCGAACACCGGCTGAGTTTCGCCGAGATCGGCACGCTGACGGAACGACGGACCACGACCAACGCCGAATGCCGATGTGCGAACACTGCCAAGGCATCAAGAGCCTCGGTACGTCGAGCGGCCAACTCGGCTTGCGTACGCAAGGGCCAACGAGCTCAAGTCCGAGATGGGCCGTAGTCCKTAGTCCGTAGTCCGCGGCCGAAAGTCCGACAGGGTCAGGACGAGCAAGCGGCTAAAAGAATAGACGACGAACAGGACACCTTTTACGCTGGGGCTCTGCTATGGGAGCCAGGCGAAGGCCGGCCAGTGCCGCGATTCAAGCGCCGCCAAGGCGACTGATGTTGATCCCGAGACCTCGTCAACGCATCGCGAGGATGTGCTTGGGGTCTTCGGCTCGCTTGCGTCGCGTGGGGCAGTTTCCGCACCGAGGTATGTCCGCTTCGCGTACCTCAGCAGGGCAGCCTCGCCAAAACCCTGCGCAACTTCGCCTGAGCCCGTCCAAGACCGCATGACACTTGGCGCGGCCAAAGCTCGGTCGAGTCGGCTTCTTGGCCTGCTTTGCGCGCATACTCCCCC
>NW_014638894.1:0-6117 GCF_000747765.1 Moesziomyces antarcticus
AAAAAAAAAAAAACGATGCGCAAAGGTGTGTCGTGTGCGGTCGTTGCTCAACTCAGCAGTTGGCTCTCACGTTCCTTCACCCGTTGCGCTTTGGGGGTGGCGTTGGCAAAGACACGTTCTCAAGCTCGGATCGGAAGACATCACTCCTCGCCCTCGCATCTCGTAACCCTATCCTCAATGGGCCCAACCTGGACACCTTTTATTGGCACACCGTCTGGCTCGCGATGATTTACGAATGGTTGAGCAAAGCGCACACGTGAAGGGCCTGCCGGTTCGAGTTTGAGCCAATCTTGCCATGCTTGTCACAGCGTATGCGCTCGCTTCCAAGTATGCACAGGCAGACCCTCGGGCTGTCGATGCTTCAAGTTTGCTCGTTCAAAGATTCGCGAGTATGAGCCGAGTGTCTGGACGAAGAAGGCCGCACTCGCTGTGGCCACCGAGTAGGAAGTGGTGGGCAAGTTTCGCACGCAACTCTGCATGCACGCTGGAGTCTCAAGTTGTACTTTGCCTCGTCTCGTCCTCACGCTTCTCCCAAGTCAAGCAGTGGCGGCGACCTTGACGTGTGCGCTGCGTTACTGATCGCTCGGTCTACGTCGCTTGTCCTGGCTTGCCGCACACTGGGCTTCCCACCGATGTTCAACACCTGCGTGACATGCTGTCGTCCCGATCCGTTGTGCGATGTCAATCCAAAGACTGGACATGCTCACGAGAGCCGGCTGCACAAAGTTGAGTCGCACGCAGGATGGAGGCGGGGATGGCTGTTGGTCTTGAGAGCCCCTCCGGAAGTGCACCACGGTGCAATGCAAGGCTGCTTGAATGCTTGAATCATACCTTTCACTCCCGCCCCAACCACAATAGCGGGCGCGAGAGCGCAAGCTACCGCGAGCCTAATCTTGCTCCAACGAGCAGCCTGTAGCTCCCAACACAACGCTCTTTGTGCGGTACGAGTTTGCGATGCTGCAGACAAGATGACTACCCTTGTGCACCACCGGCTACGAAAGCAGACCATGCCCATCTATCATTGCTGCCAGTGACAGCCGCAGCCGGAACCACGATTGGCACCATTCTGATGGAAGTTCTGCTCTTGACGTATACATAGCCCACTGGAAGGCGACGATTCGCACCGATGCTGGAAAACCAAATCCTCGCCATGCCATACGGAACAAGATAGGTGCGGGCTCTGTACATAGACTGTGATTCAGGTGAGTTGCAAAGCCAAGCGAGCGAGGGGAATGCGAGCAGAGGTACGACTTGTCGCATCCATGCGCCGTACACGCCATATGCCGGGCTTGCAATTGCGGCACCGCGAGGCGGGCAATCGCACCAAACACATTCGCCTCCCATCCAACCAGGCCATCCTCCTCACTTGCACCACAGTCGCACCACAGACTACCGATTGACGCTTTGCACCCCACTCGTGTTCGTTGCACTCCATGGCTTGCCTCACATCCCACCATGATCGCCATCATCTTCCTTTCATCTGCAGAATCACTTTTACCGTGCAAGGATTGGAGCCTCTCAGCCGATCATCGCTCTGTGAGCTTACCCTCGTTGCGTGCGATGAGCAGAGTCGCAATCACACCTGCAAGGCCTCCTCCACTAACACCAAACATCTTTGGTCCATGAGGCCAATCCGACTCTGTGCAGCCGCCAAGTCGAGTGCAGATCAGATTTCGCACATCAACACACCAACACGACGTGATGCAAAGCGCCAATTACGCAGTCGAAAAGTCGTTACCACCACCGGCACTTCATCTGCGCACACAGCCAAGCCGCCCCACTGCCATGCCACACCAGCACGATTGCCCCTCAAAGCAATGCACAACCCCGTCTTGTCTTGTTCATACCATTACCATCGCGTACTCCAGGTCCAGTCTTCTACAAGCAAACGACGCAACGACGCCATCTCGGCGGAATGATCTACCTCCTCGGCGGCGGGGGCGGCATGGCCCTGCCGTTCGCCGCCGGTTTGGGCGCCACTGGCGGCTTGGCGGCTACGGGCGGAGGCGTGCTTGCGCCGCTCCCACCGCCGTTGGCGCCATTCCTGGCCGCCGCAGCTGCCGCATTTTCCGCCTTCTTCTTGGCAAGCACCGCCGCGAAGCCACCAGGAGCACCCAGGCCCGGCATGACCGCCACCGGCGCTGCACCCGCATCGGGCTGCACCGCCGTAGGTCTCTCGTGCGGCTTTGCGCCCGCCGGTGTCGTCCTCACCACCGGCTTGGGCTGCATCACGGGCGCAGCCGCTCCACCCCCAAACGCAGGCTTGGCCGCCACCGCCGGTTTGCTCGTCGGCGTCGATGCGCCCGAACTCGCTGCGGGTGCAGGAGGCGGTGCACGCTTCACGGGCGGAGCCGGCGCCGCCTTGGGCTTGGGCGGTGCCTGCGGCATGAGCTCGAGATAGTTCGAGGGCGCCCAGCCTTCGACGCCGTTCTTCTTGACCAGCCACCAGCCGGAGCCCGTCTCGTCCTTCTGCGTGACCTCCACGACGTCGTCCTTGTCCAGCGCCATCTCGCCGGCGTTGTCGGTGGCAAAGGCATACAGCGCCTTGTAGCGCGGCACCTGCGGCACCTCGACCGGCGCAGCCGCAGGCGGTGGCGGAGGAGGCGGCGGTCCCGAGCGCGCAGCCGCAACCGCTCCGCCACTGATAGGCAGTTTGGCCGCACCAGCACTGTTAGGCAGCTTGGTCGCAGCAGGCGTCGCACGCGGGATGGCGCGAGGCTTGGGCTTGTTGTTCGCATTCGTCGGCCCACCTGCACGCAGCAACTTGCCCTGCGTAATCGGCCTCACAAGACCCGGCTTCTTCTTGGGCGCCGGCTTGGACACGCTGTTGGCCGGCTCGCCCGTGCACACCGACACGGTGCTGCTCTTGTACACGTCGTCCTTCTTGACCGTCTCGTCCTTCTTGAACGTGATGTGCGCCTTCTTGTCCTTCTTCTTGGAGAACTCGAGCGTGGCCGAGATGACGACGTTGATGGCGCCGTTGGTGCGCTGCAGCAGATGCGTCACCAGCTCGGTCTTAAAGTGGCAGTGGAAGACAGGATCGGCCTCCTCGGCGTTGGTCACGTTGAGCACCACCCAGTCGTCGCGCAGGTTGGACAGCCCCACCGCCGAGATGGCACCCAGGTTGATGCGCCGCTCGCACGTCGTCTGCACCTGCTTGTTGATCATCTGCGTCACCAGCACGTAAATCGCCTTGTCGGTAAGGATCAGGAAGCGCGGACTGCGCACGCTCGAACGGCCCAGACGCGACACGAGCAGCTGGATGCGGCTGCTGAACGCCACGCTCTCGCCCGCACCCATGCCGGAAGCCTGTCGGAGCATCTGACCCTCTGCGCTTCCTCCACCCTTGCCGTTGGATCCTCCGACGTCGAGATAGTCGCCCATGAAGCGTCGCGAGCCGATCAGACTGAAGCGTCTGCGCTCCTTGCGCCCGGCGAGCACCTGGTGGCCATAGTCGCGCAGCTGGATGTACGCGAGTCCCTCCTTGTTGTTCTTCCACATGCGCTGGATGCGGCGTGCGCACTCCTCCTTGTAGCGGAGGTAGTTGCGGTAGGCGCGCTGGATGCGCATCGCCATGTTGTGCCAGTATCGGTCGCGCATGGTCTCGAGCGCAAACAGCGTCTCGGGATTCTTGATAAACGCCTTGGTGACGCCCATCTGCCACTCTTCGCGTGCGATGCCCGTGTCGGTGAGGATGCGCTCGCATCCGCTGCGTGCGTCGCCCTGCCACGTGTACTCTCCCGCATACGAGGTGTTGGGCGAGAGAAGGTAGAAGCGCTCGACCATCTTTTCGAATGTGTTCCTGTACGCAAAGCCGGCACGTCGCACGCGGATGTTCTCCTGGAGACCGAGGTACTTGATCTGGTGGAGGATGGCCTGGGTGTCGTATTCGGTGGGGCTCTTGTTCTGGTTGGGCTTGATGGTGCGGATGTACGACGGCTGTGCACGCATGAGGTTCTCGACGAGGGCGTTTGCGCTCGCCTTGATGCGGTCGCCTGCGGTCGGCGGACGCTTCTTGGAGTTGGGATCGGGACGGTCGGGGAAGAGCTTCTGGAGGTACGAGTTTGCGCTCGAGTCGACGAGGTCGAGGATGTCCTTGAGCAGCGAGTCCTTGTTCTTGTCGGTCATGCCCTGCACGTTGTACATGACGTCGCCGGCGTAGTGCTTGATGAGGAACTTGGTGCCGCGCGAGTCGAAGTGCGGATTGGACGAGAGCATGCCGGTGCGCTGGATGAACGAGTTGTCGGCAGCGGTGGGATCGGCGTGGGCGGTGGCGCAGGCGTCGTTGAGGGCGGAAAAGATGCCGGGCGGACGCTTCTCCTCGATGAGGTCGCAGACGATCTTGTTGTTAAAGTACTTGATGGGCGTCCACTGGATCTGCTCGTAGGCGTACTCCTCCTGCTCCTTTTTGAGCGTGAGCTCGATAAAGATCTGCTGGAGCTTTTCGTTGACGTAGTTGATGCAGAGCTGCTCGAACGAGTTGTTGTCAAAGATCTCGAATCCGTAGATGTCGAGCACGCCGATGACGTTGGCCGAGTCTGCGCGCGGCTTCATGGACTGGTTGATGCGGTCTACGATCCAGTCAAACATGTTGTTGTAGATGGCCTTGGCGAGCGCGTCGCGCGTGGCGGCGGCCTGGGTGGGGTTGAGGGGCACCTCGTAGACGGAGCCTCTGCGACCGCCGCGCTGGGTCTCCATGATGCGCTGGGTGAGCGCCTTTGTGACGTTGCCGGCGTCGACCTCGAGGAGGTAGGCGACAAAGTCGGGGACGGCGGCGTCTGCGATCTGGGCGTTGCCCTCTTCGTTCTCGACGTACTGGACGTTGCCGATCCAGAGGATGGCGGCGATCATGCGGAAGATGTTGTCCTGCTCGTCTTGGGAGAGGCCGATGGTGTTCATGGCGTTGATGGTTTCGCGGTAGTCGGCGTGGTCGTCGATGCCGTTGACGTCGAGGCAGTGGGAGTTGGCGGTGTATGCGTAGGCTTCGGGGCCCTGGATGCCGTAGTTTTCGCGGTGGGCGGCGGAGGCGGCCTTGGTGAACTGGTAAAAGATGTGGAAGTTGCGTTCGTCGCGGATCTGCTGGACGACGCGGTTCTTCTCGAGGAGGTAGTTTGTGATGTTGGCGCCGATGGGCTCGCCCTGTGCGTTGAACATGATCTCGAGGTACTTGCCGTGGCGCGACGAGTTGTTGTTGCGGAGCGTCTTTGCACAGCCGAAGCTCTCGAGCAGCGGGTTGGTGGCGAGCACCATGTCCTTGACGTCCTGGATGCCCGAGTTGGAGCCGCCGCTGACGGCAGCGATGTACTGCATGATGCGCTTGGCGGCCTCCGTCTTGCCTGCGCCGGACTCGCCCGAGATGATGACGCACTGGTTTTCCTTGTAGGCGTTCATGTTGTAGTAGGCGCCCTCTGCGATGGCGAATACGTGCGGCGTCATCTCGAGACGGTTCTTGCCGCGGTAGGACTGGAGGATGGGTTCCGAGTAGATGCCGAGGTCGCGGAAGGGGTTGACCGAGATGAGCACGTTGCCGATGTAGGTGTAGATCTCTGCATTCTGGAAACGCTTCTGGAGGTTGTCGTTGATGGCCTCGTTGGTGACCTTGGAGAGGAGCGTCATGTCCGAGACGCCCGCCTGAGCCTTTTTGAAACCTTCGCGCCAGTCTGCCTTTGCGACGCCGCCGGCGGACTTGGATGGCGGTGGTTTGGAGGCGGCGGCGCCTGCCCTTTTGGCGCCGGCCTTCTTGGAGATGGCCATGCTGATGGGATCCTCAGTCGCGATGGCAGGAGACGGGTTGCTCCCGACGATCGATCGAGATGGTGGGTGTGAGTGGGTGATGAGGGGTTTGACAGGTTGTGTGACTGGACGAAAGGGTGACTGAATCGAAGGTGGTGGTGTGATGGAGTGACGGGGCGGATGGCTTGGTTGGTCGGGTCGCAGCCGATGCGAAGGGTCCACTTCCTGCTCGTCACGGCTGATCTCTCTGCCCCCACGCCTGCCAGATCGGAAGCTGCTCCGCTCCGCCCTTTGGCTTCTGTCCTGTCTCGGCCTCCACCGGCCGCTGAGCCGTGGCAGTGCGCACCGGCCATCTGCCTTCCGCTCTCTCTCTCTCTCTCTCTC
>NW_014638895.1:0-6475 GCF_000747765.1 Moesziomyces antarcticus
TTTTTTTTCTTTTTTTTACTTTTTCTTTTTCTTGGCGCCCTTGCAGAGTTGGGCGCGGTCTGCTGGACCCCTTTTGACAGGCAGGCGTGTGCGACCCAAGCGGCTTGGCACAAATTCGCCGAGCTGCATGCCGATCCGCTGCTGAGCATTGCATGATGCACAGTGTGTCAAGCGGTGTGGGATCGGAAGTACGACGACATGACTTGCTTGTGCATCCGCCTGCTTCCCCTCGCCAAACCGCCTCGCCAAAACAAGCTTCAGGGGCCGGGCGAAACGCCAAGAAGCTTTGGTGTGCACAGCCCGTGTTTGCGCACGCCGCTGCGAGCATATATCCCGCCAAGCTCCCAAACCTTGACTCCCGGCCTCCATCATCTCTCGCCCGCTCTGCATCCCCTTCCCATTCCCTGCTTTGGAACGTTGGAGGTATGAAATTGGTGTTGCTGCTGTCGCTCGCTGCGGCGTGTGCGGCCGTACCGTCGCCCGTCGACTACTTGCTCTTCCGGCGCAGCGTTACCACGGACGCCGGTGCGCTCTCGGGCAACACATACGACTACGTCATCGTGGGCGGTGGACTGGCAGGTCTCGTTGTGGCCAACCGGCTCTCTGCGAATCCCAACATCAGCGTGGCGGTGATCGAGGCGGGTGCCTCGGGCTATGCGGACGCGGCCAAGTTCAGCGTGCCCGCCGCCAACCTGTACGACTCGTCGGTGGGCACGCAGTACGACTGGCAGTGGCAGACCACGCCGCAGTCCGGTCTCGCGGGTCGGTCGGCGCCCTGGCCAAGGGGGAAGGTGCTCGGCGGAAGCAGTGCGATC
The DNA here is from genome assembly GCF_000747765.1 of Moesziomyces antarcticus. Lineage (NCBI taxonomy): Eukaryota > Fungi > Basidiomycota > Ustilaginomycetes > Ustilaginales > Ustilaginaceae > Moesziomyces > Moesziomyces antarcticus. Next base: position 816 of record NW_014638895.1, read on the forward strand.
AACGGCCTGTACTACGTGCGCCCTTCGGATACGGAGCAAAACGCCTGGTCCAACCTCATCGCCGACGATGCCTGGAACTGGGATAACATGTTCGCTGCCATGAAGAAGAGCGAGTCGTTCACCGCGCCCAACGACGCCACCACACGCACCGTCAATGTCGGCTACAACGCCGCCAGCCACGGCACCGACGGACCCTTGCACGTCTCGTATCCGCTCCGAACGTACCCCGAGGTAGGGGCGTTTATCGAGTCGGCCACCAGTGTGGGCATTCCGGCATCGCAGGATCCCAACGCGGGGAACAACACGGGCGTCTTCCTCGCCACGTCCAACATCAACCCGGCGAATGCGACGCGCAGCTTTTCGCGCACCGCGTATCTCGACCCCGTCGCTGCGCGACCCAACCTCTCGGTGCTGACGGGGCACACGGTGACGCGCGTGGTGTTCAATTCGACCCAGGGCGACGAGGCGGTTGCGTCGGGCGTGCAGTTCGCCGCGTCGCGCGGGGCGGCCGTGTCCACCGTGTACGCGCGCAAGGAGGTGGTGCTGTGCGGCGGAGCGGTCAACGACCCGCAGATCCTGCAGCTCAGCGGCATTGGCGACGCTGCGCTGCTGCAGCGCGTGGGGGTTGAGCAGGTGGTGGATCTCGCCGGCGTCGGGTACCACCTGCAGGACCACCTCTCCACGGGTGTGGTCTTTAGTCCTTCGAGCGATGCCACCATGCCGCCTACTCGGATCACGGGCGATGCGGCGACGGACTCGTACGTCAACAGCGCGATCGCATACGTGCGCGGGTCGACGCTGTTCAGCGATCCGCAGTGGACTTCGCTCATCGACCAGATGCGACAGAACCGCGCCGCGAGCATTGCCGCCTACGATGCACCTTCGGCCGTCAAGGCGGGCTACAATGCCACCTACACCACGCAAGTGGAAACGCTCTTCCCCACCTCGGTGGGGCCCATCGAGCTGCTCTTTGCACTGAGCTTTGGTGGCGTGCAGGTGCAAGCTGCATTGCAGCACCCTCTCTCACGCGGCAGCATCACCGTCACCTCCACCGACGCCTTTACACCGCCACGTATCGATCCGGGCTACCTCAGCAACGATGTCGACATGGTGATTTTGCGCCAAGGTTTTAAGCTCGCTCGCCGCGTCGGGTCGACTTCTCCTTTGGCCGACTTCACTTCCGCCGAGACTGCACCCGGGGTGGGGGTGGAGACGGATGCGCAGTGGGACGAGTGGATCCGCCGCACGGTGGGCACCGAGTACCATCCGAGCAGCACGTGTTCCATGCTCCCGCGCGAGTTGGGCGGCGTCGTGGATGCCAAGCTCAAGGTGTACGGCACGCGCAATCTACGTGTGATCGACGCTGCCGTCCCGCCGGTGAGCTTCTCGGCGCATCTCATGAGTGTCACTTATGGGCTCGCCGAAATCGGCGCCGAAATGGTGCTCCAAGACTATGCGGCGGGTATGAAGAGCAACACCACCCAGGCGGCCACGGGGGGGTCGCGAGGAAGTTCGGGTTCGAGTGGCTCGAGTGGTTCCAGTGGCTCGACTGGCTCGACTGGCTCAAGAGGTGCAGCTGGCTCGAGTGCAAGTGGCGCGACCAGTGCTGCCACACGACCGACGCTCACCACTGCCCATGCCGCTGCGGCCATGATTGCTATCATCGCTCTGGCACTGCTCTAGCCCTCTCCCTTTCCCCTGCACCCACCAGCTCGTCTGGAGTTTTGGATTGTCTCACCACACGCTCTGCATCCTTACATCAATATTCTCAGCATGGACCTTTCATAGGACGCTCTTTTTTTGCGCGCAATCCCCACACCACTTTCGTTCGGCTCTGATTCGTGTGCGTGCGAGGTGCGCGTTGCGCAATCGTGGCATTTGCGAGCGATGAGCAAAGCATCCAAGCAGTGTCAGCATACGGAAGGCGGTTGAGTGTGGCGCGGGATTCGACGCGTAAAAGCGGGTTAGCGGGTTAGGGACAGGCTGGAGGTGGGACTTGGGTGACGTTGGCTTGGCATCATTCGGCGGTTGACGTGCGAGTAGGCGCCGGTACGCTGCATCGACAGCCGCCAAAAGGAAGCGCATCTATCGACGCCGCTCACCAAGCTGTCAACTCTCGCGCCTGGTGGCGCTTTTCTACATCGAGCAAGGGGTGGGGATGGCATGCACGTATGGACACGAGACGTTGCGCTTTCAAACCCCAACGTAGCTTGCGAACCTTCGGACGCGCGGGGCACTCACGTCTGAGTGCAATTTCAGCCTCGCCATGGCGACGAGCCAAGATTTGGCATTGCCGAGGATGGTGCGACGCGACGCTCACGGTCGAGATCGAGATGAGACTTGGCGACCATGTCGGTCCCAGAAGCCGCGCGTGAGTCGTGATGGTTGTGTCGAGCTCGTTGCGAAACCTTGGCGTGGTCGTCGCGTGGTCAAGCGCCGTCTCTGCTGCCCTCCTGCGCCCTTAGTGCACACAGCCCGACGCACGCCTGCACACTCGCAATCCTCATCTTGACCCCACCGGTGTGAAGAATCACCCGTGCATCGCAAAGAAAGCCAGGCTGGATGAGCGACCACACTGTCTCGTTCCAGGTGCCGGCGCCGAGGTGTGCCTCTACCAAGGTCCCGTGCTGAGCAAACCAACAAAGCCAAGCAAGCCAGTACAAGCCGCGATGGGCGTGCAAAGTTGGACGCCGGGCGTCATCTCCATCGTCACCCCACCCCCTGCAACCCTCACACATGGCCAGACACTGCACACTCGCGCGCTCACTCGATGCGTTGAAATCATGCATGCATTGCAAAAAAAGTCTCTTGGCGCGACGTTAGAGCACGGTCTCGTTGCTCTCGTACCTGCGGTACGTGTACCCCAGGAACGCGAGATCCTTGGACCCCACCCCCACATCCGCACCCTGTGGCGTCTCTGGCACATCCTGATAATCCTCGGTGGGAAAGTAGCTCGTATCCGTGACCGACTTGAGCTGTGGAATAAACGGCGCATCAATCTGCCGAATCGTCGCCCAATCGACTCCGGCAAAGAAGGCATGTTGCTTGATCTCGCTCGCCGAATTCCTACCCAGCCGATTCTCCGGTGCGGTGATCAACCGACGAATCATATCCTCCGCCTCGGGCGACAGATGAATGTCATCCGGAAACTGCAGCGTCTCCCTCCACGCCAAAATCTTTCGATACGTATCGTGCGCATTCTCCGAACAGAACGGAGGATAGCCACACAGACACTCGAACATGATCGCACCCAGACTCCACCAGTCGCACTCGTTGCCGTACCCCTGCTGCAGGAAGATCTCGGGCGCAATGTAGTCCGGCGTACCCACGGTCGAGTACGCCAACTTGCGCCGATTGGCCTTCCACGTAGCAATCGTATCCTTCGAACTGAGCGTAAGGTTGATCGAGTTGACCGCGACCGAGTTGCGTCCCGTCTGTGCCGGGTTCTGCCCCGAGGTGCCTTCGAACAGCCGCTGGTAGTAGGCGGAATCGTGCTGCTTGTGGAATCCGGTGGAGAGGCCAAAGTCGGACAGCTTGATGTGTCCCTTTGCATCGATGAGGATGTTGTCCGGCTTGATATCGCGATGAATGAACCCGAGCTTGTGGATTCCCTCGAGCGCCAGCACGCACTCTGCCATATAGAACCGCGTGACATCCTCACTGAAAGTGTCGTACTTGATGAGCATGGTCATGAGGTCGCCGCCGGGGAGGAACTCCATGAGCAGATACAGATATGCGGTGTCCTGGAACGAGTAGTAGAGCTGCACGACCCAGGGCGAGTTGGACTCGGCGAGCACGTCCCTCTCTGCCCTTACATGCGCCAGCTGATCCTTTTTAAACATCTCGCTCTTGCGCAGCGTCTTCATGGCGTAGATCTTGCCGGTGTCGGTCTTTTGCACGAGGCGCACCTCGCCAAACGCACCTTTGCCGATCACCTTGACCGTGCGGAAGTCGTCGAGGCCGAGGCGCGTCCTGCGCAGACGCAGAAAGTTGGACTCGCGGCGGCCGAGCTGTGCGAGCTGGCGCGCCTTGCGCTCGTCCGAGAGGAGCTGTGCGTCGGGCGGATTGGTGAGGCGGTCCTCGAGCTCGGCGGCGCGCTTGATGCGCTCGACCGCCTGCTCGACGTACACCTTGTAGAAGTTTTCGAGCTTGAGCTTGGCGCCCGTCGCCGCCTCGATGGTGGATTTTTGCATGCCGTTGGTGGAGCGCTCAAAGTAGACGTAGTCTGCGGGCTTTTCGATGGCGGGGTTGGGAGAGGTGGGCGTGGTTGGCTGTGCGTACTGTTGCTGTTGCTGCTGCTGCTGTTGTGCCTGTTGCTGTTGTTGTTGCTGCTGCTGGTAGTACTGTTGCTGTTGCTGCTGTTGCTGCTGCTGCTGCTGCTGCTGGGAGTAGGTCTGCGCCTGACCGTAGGGCTGTGGGCTTCGGGGAGCGTTGTTGATGGGACGGGCCGAGGGGGAGGGGGAGCGGTTGATGGGGGAGGTGCTCTGTGCGCGCGGATAGCCCGCGTTGGGAGCGTGGAGGTTGTTGTGCTGGGAGGCGGCGATCTGCTGCTGCTGGAGGTGTGCGGCCTGCGACATGGCGGGATGCTGTAGCTGGGAGGGCGGACCCTGAGCCTGTGCGGCGATGGCGGCCTGGTGGATCTGCGCCTGGTATTGGGCTTGTTGTGCGTAGGCTGGTTTCAAGCAGCGAAAAGGTCAGCGAAAGGTGCGATGGGAAGAAAGCGAGCTTAAGGCACAAACTCACCCTGGCTCTGGGCAAAGCCGCCCTGACCTGCTGCGCTGAATCCGTAATTGAGGGGGCCGTGGTTGTTGGGGATGTTCATGTTGTAGCCCATGGGAGCGGCGTACTGTGCGCCGTAGGCCATCTGGTTTGTGGGTTGCTGTACGTGTGGGAGGGAGCGTGCCTGTTGTGGAAGGGGCGAGTTGCCCGAGTTGGGCTGTGCGCCATTGCGATACGCCATGGCAGAAAGAACAAAAGCGAGGGGGCGAGATGAAGGTGGGGAGGCAAGCTGCGTTTGAGGTGAGGCGCTCGCTCAGTCGGCCGCTTCCTTTGCGCTGCGCTGGCAAATTCCCACTCCCTCTCACTCTCTCTCTGTCGCCGCGCCTCGCCAGCAGCGCCACCAACGCGTCCAATTCAGCTCGAAAAGCGCAATCGCCGCTCGCCGCTCTCAGACCAACACTCGCACGCCGCGCAACCCATCGCCCGGATCGGCTTTCCATCGCTGCCCGATCTGAGCCGCCATCCCATCCACTTCGCTTCGCTACTTGACAGCTCCGAGCGAGGCCCCTCCGCATTCACCCTTGCCTCACGAGCAGCGCCCTCACCATGTCCATTCCCTCGCGCAAATGCACTGCGCATGTCTGCATCGGCGGTCCCCACCAAGTGTGTGCTGTGCTGGCGAGCCTTGGCGAGCCTTGCTTGGGTGAGCGAGTTGGGGGCAGCTCCGATGGGCACCGCCATCCTACCGCCCCTCATGTGGGCGATTCCCAACCGATGCGCAAATGAAGCTTCGCATCACGCTTTTCGTCACGCATCTTCGCACACCTCAACCATGCTCAGCCGCTGCGATACAGCGTGACTTCGGGTTGCTGCAACCCACCCTTCCAACCCAAGCACACGCGCGCGCCAGATGCCAACCTAAGAACAAAGGGCTTTTTTTT
>NW_014638896.1:0-6543 GCF_000747765.1 Moesziomyces antarcticus
TGTTCGAGCGAATCAGGCCGGAATGCCTGGCCCTGCAGATCATCTTTGCTCTGCACTACCTACACACAAGTCAAAAGCTTCGCAGGGCCATTCTTCATCGGGATCTGAAGCCAGAGAACAGTGAGTGACTAGCTCGGCCGCTATCAATTATTCGGCTTTCAACTTGCAAGTTCCGGACCTTGTTGCTTCGTCAACACAGCATGCTAATCTCCCAGCTTTCTCCTTTCCACCATCAGTACTCATCCACCATTCAGGCATCGCGAAAGTTTCCGACTTCGGTCTGGCTTGTGTGATCCATCGGGGCACAAAGGCGAGATTGGGGATAGCCGGAGTGGGTACCGATGCAGGTTACCGAACCTTCTGTCGGCCGCGAAGGTGCTTTGCTGACTTCTCTCTTACCTCTTCCTCTCCTCCGAACCGCTCACAAAACTAGACTCCTGGCTTCCGCAGCCCCGTAAGTTTTGTGAAGGGTTGCCTAAAGCATTTGTCCAAGCGTTGGTCCCAGCCAGTCTCACCACCTCCGCCGCTGCATCTCCACTTTCCATTGTCTGTCGCACCGGACTTTTCTATTTGTAACAGGAGATGCTCAACGGCCTGCCCTACGGCACAGCGACGGATGTGTGGTCGCTCGGCAACCTGCTGTGGGAGCTGTTCACAGGAATGTAAGCGAAGGGACACGCAGCTTTCTTCGGGTTTCAGTCTCACCCAGATTCTTCTGTACAGGCCTTTGCACCGCGAGCTGGAGACAGGAACATCCAAATACAACGTTCGGGTCAACGTCAGGACCGGAAAAGGCATGTTTCCCTTCCGTTCTGCCATCGACAGCATGCTGTCGAGAATGGTGAGTACATCCGTCCGAGCGACAAAGCCTCGTCGTCATCATCAGGATTCCAAGATGAAGATTTTTTTGGATGCTCATACCCATGCTCTTTGAGTCACGCAGGACGATGCGAGGCCTAGCACGAACGATCTACTCAGCGATGCTACAATTCTCGACAGTCTCTTCAATCTTTGGCGCACGGAAAGGTGAGTATCTGGCCCCGCAAAGCTGGGATAATAACAACCGAAGCTTCCAGCTCACAATCGTCCAGTCTGCTGAAAAGTGGACGCTCCTTGGAGCCGGACTCTTGTCTGGACAAGGGCGTGCCTCTGCTGTCCCGTGTTCAACATGCAGTCGACCATGCAAGTGGGCAGAGGCAGCGGTATGACACAGCAGTCGCATCCCTCGTGGCTGAGGATAGCGATACCTCTCCGGACAGGTGAGTTTCATGCTACAAGTCTTCTTTTGACTTGGACCACCCGATGTGCATCCATTTCGATGCCGAGACTGACGCCGTGTCCCATCCCTCGCAGCACTACCACGGTGTTCCGCTTCCGTCACATCAAGCTTGGTTGAACACAATCCGTTGCCTTATGCCGCCTCTCAGTCCCGGTCTGCTCTCGCTCAGACGGGTATACCTTAAGTTCGAGGTGCCATGCACGAATCTGATACAGTTGTTGGCTGTAAACCCCGGTGTTGAGAGACGACCGAACACGTTCACGTTAACTCGGATCCTTCCGCTTTTACCCAGAACGTGTAAGCCGATGATTGCAGCTTGACATCGCTCCAAATCATCAAAACAGGCTTGTGAGTAAGTCCATGGCCGCTTGCAGTGCAAATGGCTTGCCAAGAATCTCATCTAAAGCGCTTGTCACAAGCTTCCACTCATGCGAACTTATCTTCGACTGACACCCCACCCGTGGGTGTGTCTTCAAGAAAGAGAGAAAGGTCAATCTAGTCGGACGTTTGTGCATCTTTGTAGCTTTTCTGAAATCGATGCAGACTCCACGTCTACTTCTGCCTTTGCATAAAGACAAGGCAAAATCACATCACGGGTTGGCAATACCGTCGGAGAAGAGAAACTTGCTCGCGCACTTGCGTGCGTCGTCGTTTTGCTGCCTTCGACGCAATGGCACGTTTACGTTGGCGGAGTGCGAATGGTCTGACAGATGCTTCTCCGGCTCAGAAAGGCTTCGGACGGTTTCATCGTGCGCCGAGTCCAGATTGAAGGGGCCACATCCGCGTTCTGCAATCAATAAAGAGCGTAATCTTCTATCACTCCCCCCGCGTCGCGTGCAGACTGACCGTTGAGTAGCTTTCTTGCGGCGTCGTTCTTCGGGAAGGAGCTCGAGACGGGGATTTTGGTCCCCTCCCGCCATTCGATTAGAGCCATTCGACAAGCAAAGAGGCTTAAAAATCAAACTTCTCCACGCCGCACATCATCTCAGATCGGCCCGAGAGAAGAAGGTGTTTCGGCGACATGCAGTCAAATTTTGCAGTGCGCTCTAGGCTTGAGCTATGATGAGCTTGGTGGGCATGCTTCGTGGTTTTGCAAAGCGGCACTGATGGAAATTGCTCTGCGTCATCGGTCGACTGTCTCTGGAAGCATTGACCAAGGATCGAAACGAGATGCTGCTCGAACAGAAGGTGTAGAACCAGGAAATGCCACCATCGAACATCAGCTTTTGGCAGACATTGTCCGTCACATTCTGAACGCCAGCCGCCGGAGATTTCAACGCCACGTGCACCTGGGGAAGGAGAGGGGGGGGGGGGGGGGGGGGGGGGGGGGGGGGGGGGGGGGGGGGGGGGGGGGGGGGGGGGGGGGGGGGGGGGGGAGGACGCTCGTCCAACGCTCGTCCCTTTCGTTGGATTCTTAACCTTCACCAAGAGTTTACTTGTGTTCTGGCGCTCAACCTGCAACCTGCAATCTGCTTGAGGGCACTTGAGGGCACAAGAAACTACGTGTCCAGAAGTTTGGTGGGCTCGCGCCGAACCAACCCACCAACGTTTGAAGAGTGCGGCTTGGAAGCCCTTGGCCGCTGCCGCTTTTCAAAGCTTCGATCAGCTCCCGGCATGTTGGTGCGACCGCAAGTGCGAAAAAAAGATCGGCCCATATATGAAAGCACGGCGGCGTCGCAAATTCCCGGTCTCGCCGTCTCCGTCCACGACATCGTTTCTGAAGACTGTCGACGTCAGGCGAACAGGAGAGGGAGGACCCTGGATGGTCAGTGGCAGCATGCGCTATACTCGAAACTTCAGCGAAACGGATCAGGATGGGTATCGCTAGTCAGGGCACCTTACCACGAACCTGCCTGACCAAAATGCATGCGATACGGCACGAATGTTCAGACTGTGGCTGCATGCGTTCATCAACAAGATGTGCGCGAGCGGGCGAGTGACAGACCGCTGCCGTTGGGGACAAAACATACAAAGGCCTGGCTAACGATTGAGGCCTCGAGGCGTCGCTTGTATCCAAAGATGCCCCCGACGACAACGGGTCCCCCCGCCTCTCTGCGGGTTGCTGTCACCTCTCGGCTTGCACCGTCATTCGGCCTGAATACGAACATCAGGTCAAGCACTGATGGCATGGGCTCTCATCGCATCGTGATGATGCTTTCTTGTTGCTGGTTCGAACGTGTCCGAATCTCCTCCGACGCATCTTCCGGCAGGCTGAGTGGGGGCAATCATCACAAGTACTCACATCTTTCCCTGAGACAACGATTTCACCCGCAGATTTGTTAAGTTGCTTTCACTGGAGGCGGACCAACGCCCTAGGGCTACCCTTGCGCAGTCAGGAAATCTCAAGGTATGCCTTGGCAAGTCCTCTGTTCCACACCTGGGCCATCGTCTCAGATGATTTCTGTACGCCATTGCGCCGCGAGAGGTCCTCAAGCTGGATCGTCGTTGAGAAGCAGGGGCAACGACGGATCTATCAATAATCACATTCGGATGAATTTGCTCGTAGAGAGGTAGGTGCAAAAGCGCTGCATATCAGAAAGCCGACCAACCTCGGAAACACTTGATCACACACTGCTGATAGTGAAAGAGCAGCATCTGCGTATCAGGATAGTCGTCCGGCGGGCCGCGAAATCGAATTTCTGGACGTATGACCTTTCCGTGAAAGTCCCTCTGAGACTGTGTTTCAGGATAGAAGATGTGAACGACGAGTTCGTTCTCCGTGTTCATCTGGCGGGATTGATTTGCAACGCGTGTTAGTGTCGTGATCATGAGGAGCAGCTTGTGGAAGCAGAAGCAAACTCTTACCAGAGGATACAAAGCGATGTGGCCTCTGTCGAAAGCGTGGTGAATGTCGTCTCTCAACAGGACGCCAAACTGGGTTTGGAACAGAGAGGTAGGCGTGTGTCCTAACACTTCGGTGTAATACTGAATGCAGAAAGCTCGGTTGGTTAGCGGTAGCATTCTGCGAGACAACCGTGCAAATCATCTACGTACCTCGGGCCGCGAAACAGGAAGTATATGAGCCGCCGTGCAAGACGGATATTCTACGTCTGAGATCAAACAGAAGTAGTCCCGAGCTACCACCGTGAAGCGAAACTTGGACTGATGGAACATTGAAAGATGCGGATTGAGCTGAGAGTTCCTGCTGTATTGCTACATGCCATGCTTCATTAACCATGGGACGTACCTGATTCGCAGATGATCGTTTGGAGTTGCTCATCGTGCTTGCTAGATCATCGCCAGCGTGAGGAGGTCTCGACATGAACTTGAAACGAGGTCCGATGCGTGGCCTGCAGAAGACGGTCTCTGTCCAAGGAAGATGTGAAGAAGTGCGATTTGTGAGCGGTGCATTCAGGGTGGTATGCGAACGTGGCAGAGCACGCGTTGTGTGGACTATACATACCAGCGTTCCAGTATATGAATCGACCGGGAGTGACAGCATCCAGAGGACTGCATTCGTCACCTGCCTCGCTGCAGATGCGGCCAGCCCTGACATCAAATGCCATGTGAATACTTTGTAGCACATATGCGAAACTGTTGACCATTCCTTTGCTGAGAAACTCGATGGGAACAGAAAGAAGCACCTGGCCACTCCTGTCACTGACTATCGCTAAGCCTTGACCAGTCCATTTCCGGGTACTGGTATCATAGCCGACACGCTGGTGTGATTCTTGCTGCGCCCCTGCCGAGCTCGAAGACATGACTGGACCTTGCAACGGAACGCAGCAGACAAGATAGCAGAGAGAATGATGTAAGGAGAGAGCGAGCGCGATGGAAGATTAGCATTTTCCGGCGTGCAGTTCTTCCGGATCGCTGGTGCGCCGTGGCAGCACGGGCCACTTCTCCAGACCAGCTGTATCTTCAAAATCTTACAAATATCCCAAGTAAGTTCTTCAAAGTTCTCGAATCTCGCTATTCGAAAGGATTGTAGTACATTTCCACGTCCACAAATCAGAAATTAGAATTCAATACTTCTGCAGGCGAAAAAGGAATTGGGACCGCTGGCTCCAGTTGGCTAACACCGACGGTCTGCTTTTCAAGTTGTCCTTGACAAGCGACTTGGTCCAACTATTGAACGGAGAGATGGAAGTTATCTCCCAGCAAATGATTATTCTCTGAGCAGTCTTGCCGACCCTGTGGGCCCGCTGACTCCTTTACCCGAAATACTTAGCCTCCGAGACGCTGTTCTGCACGCAGATTGCATGCACATTTCAAACACACTCTATGGCAAAAAGCACCGCAACCAGTCCGCGTACAGACCAGTCGGCTTGCCAGAGTTTCTTCGTTGTCTGCCGCTTCCTGAAGAGGAAGCAAAACATGCTTAACTCGTCCGCCGGAATTGGGCTGGTGACGTGACACAAATTCGGAATTGTTGTCCGATGTCTTTCACGATGAACACTGCTCTCGTGGCTTTCGCGGTCTGGAAGGTGCTCTCGCACTGCTCAGCGCCCTGACCGACCACTGTCTGCTCGCTACTCCCTTCGTACGCTGCGCTGAGGCTTTTCCAGGAGATCACCGTCGTGCTGCCTTACAGACTGCTCACTTCTCACGGGACTGGCGGCGCCTTATTCACGTGCACAAGTACACTGCTGTTGCCCCTGGACAGCCATCTGCCTCCGGCCGGCCACTGACGGACATGTGTGAGTCAAGAGAACTTTCTCTCGGCTTTTCATGGTCTTGATCAGAAGGTTGACGGGCTGATCGCCCCTCACGTATCGATGACACACTCAGTACTGTGCCGGTGCCAGTGTTCGTTAACCGTCTGCGACGAACGACCTCCCCCACCAGCGAAAGACTCACGCGAAGTCCGAGAAGGAGCCGAGAGATGAAATGGAGGCTGACGCTGTATCCAACTGATGGTGGGCCGACGGAATTCCGAGAATATCAAAGTTCAAGTCCAGTATTGAACCCCAGCTCGACTCAACCTTTTCGTTGTCCTCCTCTGTTCGTTGCAGAATCGGCTGCAGCGAACACTTTCGCGCCTGTACCTATTTGTTTCCCACCATACCGTGCCTAGATGATCCGAGCATACTCGTGGACAACTGCGCTTTCAGAGAAGGCGCAGTGGGCACGCAAGAAAGGTCAGGTCCAAGCTCTGACTTGCAGTGATCCTCTTCTTCGACTTAGAATTATTATTTGCAAGAGGCATGCTATTCGAGCGACCTACCGCGCCGGCTCGCAAAATCGCGATCTCGGCGAAGGTTGCAAGTTTTGCCCCCGCGTCCTTGGTTAAGATGATCGTCGGCAACATTTCCTTTTTTTTT
>NW_014638897.1:0-6748 GCF_000747765.1 Moesziomyces antarcticus
GAGGCGGCGGAGGAAGGGCCAGCGTCTACGTACTGCTGGGCAGCATCGACGTCGATGGGCTTGACGGGTTTGTTCTTGGACTCGCACACTCGTGCCCATCCTGGAGACAAAAGGTAGGTTGGCATTACATCGCCACTTTGTCCTTGCTGTCACTGCTCTTCCTCGGCCTCTGCTTGCTCCGCCTTGCGTTGGCTTTGCTGTGCCGAGCAGGCGCCGGTGGGATGCACGCTGTCGTTCCAGAGCGGGTCGGTGAGTGTATTGTGCAGCTCGTACGCCGGCTCGTCGGCCATGTGGCGCAGGAGATCCACAAAGACGCTGCGCATCTCAAACTCGTCCAGGCACGGATAGGTTGCCGCACGCACCGGCTCCCCGCCATGCGAACAATACGCACATGCCCTACTCCGGCTCGCATGGCCTTGGACTGCATCGTCGCCTCCTTGGACGCGTGCACATGCTCGAGATGCTCGGCACCCTTGGCATCCCGGGGTCCGGCCGCAAGGGCGGACGAGGTGCCTAGGTCGAGCAGCAGCGCAAGCATGGCTCTGCTCGTCAGCCCCTCTGCTCCGCCAACGTGCTCGAGCTTGGGCCCGCGAGCGTCGTGCATCGCTCCTGGCCTTGCCGCTCGTCGGAGCTGGTGTGCTTCCCCTGCGGCGACCGCGGCTCTTTGCGGTTCTTGACCTCCCAGGCCACGTACGTCATCTGGCCTGCCGGCTCTTCGTCGTCGCTCCAAGCGCGGTCGAGATCACCGACGAAGACGGGCAGGATGCCGTCGATGCCGTCCTGCATGTGTGCCATCTGGAGTGCCAAGCCGCGCCGCCAGCAGTACCCCAGATACGCGGGCGTGATTTGCAAGATGGGCTGTGCCCTCACGTCAAAGTGCGTATTGTTGATGCACGCCTCCACCCTCGCCTCGCCGCCGACGCCGCTCGTCGTCGTCGTCGTCGTCACGCGTCGCTTGACCTCGTCGATCCTCTGGCGCATCATGGCCGCCTCCTCTTCGTTTTCGACACGCGCCAGACGGTCGAGCACCTCTTCCAACGGCAGGGGCTGGGCGAGCAGCTCCGCGCGATCCGATGGTTTCGGCTGGCGCGCATGGGTGCCGCCGCCCGGACTACGACCCGTACCGTGTCATTGCTCCCGAAAAGTCGATCGAGATTCACGCCCTTCGAGAGGTGGCCGATGTTGGTGGGGTTCCGGCTCGCTCGGGCCGGTACCTGCACACGCCACTCGCCCACTTGCGCCACGCGCGCCCTGGAGGCGCGCATGTACATCTTCGCCCACTCAGGGGTACGAAGCACGTACATCCTGCTCACCTACTCGCTCACTTAGTCCCTCACTTGTTCGTTCGCTCGCACACACTGAAGATAGCGACATCATCATCAATACATTCTTTGCTCGAACATCTCTGCCTGTCGTGCGCTCTACCGGCGCCCTAGCGATACAATCTGTACGCGAACTCCTACAGCCGACTCCATCAAGACCGGTCTGAGCGAGGCTACCGTCAACATTGCGGGTCGCGTGACTTTCCGTTCGGACAGGTGGGAGCAGACTGAATTTGGAATTCGCTGGCGGATTCGCATCGACAACGGAAAGGGAGGCCACTGCCGACTTTTGGTATGCCGCGTAGATCTGGGATCACCTCATTTTCCGATCTTCTTGTTGGCGCTCTGGATTCGTTCAACCAAGCGGAAATGCTTTAAGAGCGACTAGAGCGCTGCAGCGACCTCAGCCTTGGCGTGCTTCATCCTGAATTGCGACTTGTTGCCAGGCTTCATAGAGCAGGAGGCGCCCCGTCGCGTATTGCCGTTGCAGCGACTCGAAGGCCCTTGTCGGTCATGCGTGCAGGCCAGTACCTCTGGTGGTTGGGGCAGATCATCATGTCCGCAGAATGCACGGAAGCAATCAAGTTGACAGGGGTCCGATTGATGGCGTTCTTGGGTCTGTGAAGGGGGGTAGAGCCACCAACCTGGACTTTTTTGTCGTCGCTGCGTCCAAGGAGAAGAGAGAGAAGGAAAGAGATCGGGCGAGAGAAGATGGATAACGGACCCGGCGGACGACGTCAGGTGCCGTCATCACGGTACTGGCATTGTTGCTTGAAGGTTCTCGAGCTCATCCGCACTATCGTAGGTGCCGTTCCTCTTGGCAGAAAGCCTAGGTTCACTCCATCGTAGCTGGCGTAATCGTCGTTGGAGGCACCATCGTCTCTGGTAGCATCATCATCATCGGCGGCGGCACCATCTTCGCTCCGGCAATGACCAGGACGCCTTCGCCTTCTTCGATCACAATGTTGGTGTTCACTGTAGCAGCTTTCTTGATGCGGAATGTAAATTAAGCAAGCGTCTGCCCAGAGCTGTTTGCCTGTGACCTTACAGATCGTGGAGACAAGTGTTGTTTGAAGCTATTCACGATGATGCACTCCGTTCTCGTCCCGTTGTGCCATAGCCCCTCGTGCAAGCGAGCCTGTGATACGTCTGCGCAACGCTGCCGCTGATGCTCATCGTTGTGACAGACCGCATTGAAACTCGTCACATATGGATCGTTCAGCGTTACACGCAGGCCAATCCTCTGACAAAGACCATCCGTCTGAAAACTTGGCCACAGTGCCTTTACAACCTGGGCGGCTTCCATGCAGGTAACATTTCTCCGTTGAGCAGGCGAAGACTTTTCGCCGGCCTCATTCGGCGCTCTCGTCCCGCCCTCTGTTCCCGCATTCTTGTTCCGCATTCTTATTCCGCATTCTTGTTCCGCACTCTCTTTGCGCGACTCGATTTCGCCCCTCGCACAGAAGCGGTGTACCGCTCGCTCACTAACATTCTTCACCGCGACCAGCCTGCAGCCAGGCTCTCAGTAGTCGTTGCGCCTACACAGGCCGCACGTCAAGTAAAGATGGACGGGATTCAATTGACGAAAAAACAAAAGAAAAAAAAGAAGAGGGGAAAATTGAAAATATGCGGAGAGGGGGAAAAGCGCAGAGAGACGCGTGCGGGAGAAAAAGTGGAGCGGGAATTCATTTTTTTCGACACCTGTCAAAAAAAAAAGTACTCACGCCTCCACCATCATCGCCATGCTACCATCATCTCGTTCAAAGGTCCTCCAGCTCGTCGGCGCTGTCGTAAGTGCCGGCCTTCTTCTTGGCAAGACGGTCCTTACGCGCTTTTCGCTTGTCTGACGCCGATTCCTTCTTGACCTTCTTGACCTTCTCGAGCTTGTTGCCAAGAGCGTCGAACTTGTCCTCGTCGTCCTCCTGGGTCTCGATCTTGGTACCCTTGGAGTTGGACTCGGTCCAGTCGTGGCCGGAAGCGACGAGGACACCGTCGTTCATGGCCCAGATCTCCTTGCAGGTACCCTCGGAGAACTCGCGCGAGTGCGTGATGATCGCAACACCGCCCTGGAAGCTCTCGATGGCCTTGATGAGCGCGGCGAGCGACTCACGGTCCAAGAAGTTGGTGGGCTCGTCGAGCACGATGATGTGGGGCTTGCGCCACGTGGCGGCACCAAGCACGACCTTAACCTTCTGACCACCCGAGAGACCGCGCATGGTGTTGTGCGAGGTGAACTCGCGCTCCAGACCGAAGTCCTCGAAGTGCTGCTCGATCTCCTTGCGCACAAGGGGTCGGTTCATACCGAGACGCTGCGCCTCCTTCGAGTCGAACGCCATGACCTTCTTCTCGAAGCCACGCTTGATGAGCTCGTCACGGGGGATCCAAACGTTGTCGGCCGACGACATGTTCTTGAACGAGACCTCGTACTGGAACGAGTTCTTCAGCTTCTTACGAGCCACGATATCCTCGATGAGGCGCTTGACGCCCTCGACGACGTAGACCTCGCCCTGCTTCATGGCGAGCTTCTCCTCCTCGGAGAGCTCACGGTTGGCCTTCATGTGCTCCTCGAGATCCTCGCCGGTCTGGTAACGCCAGAGCATGTAGTCGAGGGGGGTCTTGTCGAGGTGCTGGTCGATGTGGTGGAAGGCGTGCTGGGCGACGTAGCCGATGACCAGATTGGGGTGCTTCCACATCTCACCGGAGCCGGGCTCGGTGTCGCCGACGACGAGCTTGACGAGCGTCGACTTGCCCGAACCGTTGGGGCCGAGGATGGCGACACGCGAGGCGAGCGAGATCTGGATGCTGACACCCTTGAGCTGGGGAGCGGGCGTGCCGGGGTACTGGAAGGTGACGTCCTTCATCTTGATGAGCGACTTCTCCTTGGTCTTGACACCGTCCAGCAGAGGAGGGTCGGGCAGCTTGAACGAGTAGTCCTCGCCGGTGTTGAGCTCGGCGTAGGCCCTGGCCTCGGGGACCCGCTTGACAAAGGCGTCGAGGTTACCCGGGTATCGCTTCACCTTGAAGCGGTTGAGGTGGAGGATGTCGGTGCAGACGTCGTTAAGGAACTTGGAGTCGTGCGAGACGATGATGGCGGTGGCCGGGGTGCCGATGAGGTAGTCGGTGATCCACTTGACGTTGACGACGTCCAAGTGGTTCGTGGGCTCGTCGAGCAGCAGGATGTCAGCCTTGAAGAGGATGGCGCGGGCAAGGGCGACCTTCATCTTCCAGCCACCGGAGAGACCGGCGATGGGCGAGTTCTGACGAGCGTCGTCGAAGCCGACCTCGTGGAGGGTGGAGACGGCCTCCTCGCGGGTCATGCTGAGGCGCTTGTCGGCGAGAATGAACTCGAGGACGGTGGTGAGACCCTCGGAGCCGTCGAGGTCGTGCTCGACGTACCAGGTGCGGACCTCCTCGGGCGATGGGAAGCCCTCGACCTGGCCGTTGGTGATGGCGCGCATGAGCGTCGACTTGCCCGAACCGTTACGGCCGCAGAGACCGTACTTGTGGCCGCGCTTCAGACGCAGGGTGGCGGTGTTAAGGAGAATCTTGGCACCATAGGCGAGCGAGAACTGGCAGTTGCAGAGGTCCTCACCCTCCTCCTCGTCGTCGAAGATCTCGACCGAGTCACCGGTCTCCTTGGCGAGAGCAGTGAGAAGCGCCTTGCTGACGGCCTTGGCCTGCTCGGGCTTGGAGCCCTTGATGAGGGTGATGTAGGGGATGAGGGCACCCTCCCACTCGGTGAGCTCGAAGTTGCGGGCGTTGGCGAGGTTGGCAACGAGGGTGGCAACGTAGGCGCCGAGGTTGGCCTGGGCCTGGAGGCTCTGCTCGCCAAGCGCCTTGTTGACCTGCTCGAGCGAGGCCTTGATGCTGACGTCCTCGAGGGGCTTGACGTCGGAGCCGTCGCCGGTGACGTTGCCGACTTCGCGGAGCGTCTTGATGGCGCGCTGGACGACACCACGGGCCTCGGGGTCGGCGAGGGTGGACTCGATCTTGATCAAGCCGGGGAGGAGCTTGCCGAGGAAGGGGCGGACGGTGCGCTCGTTGTCGACGAGCTTGGTCATGTTGTCGATGATGACGGCGACCTTACGCTTGGTGGCGGTGGGGCGCTCGTTGAGACCACGCGAGAGCAGGGGCACCATGAGGGCGAGGGTGGCGCTGTCGACCTCCTGGACGAAGGTGGTGGCCGAGAGGAGCTGGATGGTCTTGGGCACCTCCTCGACGGGGTGGATGAGCGAGTTGATGAGGGCGGGGATGAAGCGCTCAATGTCCTTGTTGGAGATGAGCACGCAGAGCTTGGTGAGGGCGGCGCGCGAAGCCTTCTGGACGTCGGACTTGGTGTCCCAGATGACCTCGGTCATGACGGGGATGATCTCGGGCATGAGGGCGGCCATGCGCTCGGAGCTGACGGTCACAAGCTCCTCGAGGAGGGTGATGCAGCCGATCTTGACCTGCCACTTGCCGGCGGAGCGGGCCTGCTCGAGGATGACCTTGAGCAGCTGGGGGGTGGCCCAGGGCGACATGACCTGGACGAAAGCCTTGAGGGCGTCGAGGGCAGCCTTCTGGACGGCCTTCTCCTTGTCACCCATGGCCTCGACGAGGGGGGTGAGGACCTTCTCGAAGAGGAAAGGCTCGACCTCGTGGCCGACACCCTGCTCGCAGAGGTTGGAGAGGAGAGCGCAGGCGCCCTCGCGGCCGGCGGCGTTCTTCTTGTCGCCGAGGCCCTTGAGGATGACGGCCTCGATGCCGAGGTTGGCCAGAGCAGCGGGACCCTCGATCTTGACGAGGTTGGTGAGCTCCTGGGCGGCATCCTTGTCGCCGGAGAGGAGGGCGTCGGTCTCGGCGCTGGCCTCCTTCTTCTCGGCGGCGGCGCCGCTCTTGGCAGCAGCGCCAGCCGAGCCCTTGACGGTCTTGGCGGGGACAGTGGCGGGGACACCAGCAGCGGTAGGTGCGGGAGCCATGATGTCTAGCGTTTTTTTTTTTCTGTGATGTGAAGAGAGTTACGGAGACCGGGATTAGGGAATCGAGTCGGTGAACGACTTTTTTTGCTTTCTTCACAGAAGAAAAGAGGAAAGAGCGTGTGGATCGCTCTTTGAGCAAGGTGATGTGTACAGTGCTAGCGATAGCTCTGTGAAAAGGATGATGATCGCCAAAGGGGGGCGGAGGGGGAGGAAAGGGATGATGATGATGGATCGGAAAGAAGCCGTGATCGGATCAATCTCCAAGGCCGTATATGAGGGAAAATTTTTGCGGGCGCCGGAGGCGGCAGAGCTGCTGCGCAACGAAGACGGACTGGACAGCTCAGCAGACGTTCAACCCACTCACTCACCGCACTCGCCGCTGAGCCGTCTGCGCCGCCGAGCAGAGAATCCAACACGCGCTATCGGGCGGAGGCGTTTTCTGAGGCGTTCTGAGGCCACAAAAAAAAA
>NW_014638898.1:0-6811 GCF_000747765.1 Moesziomyces antarcticus
GTGTGGGTGGCTGTGGGGTGGCTGATCCCAAACAGCCACCCGAGGTGGCTGATGGGTGGCTGCTCGTCGCCACCCACCCCATTTGTTAGGATATGGATCACGGATCATACATCAAATTGTGAAGTCGTGTCTGCAGGTCAGTCAAAAGAGATTGTCAGGGGGATGAAGAAGAAAATGATTCATGACCAATTCGTAAGTTGTTCGTGATTCGAAGTCACCGAAGAGAGGGAGAGAGATATTGTACGCAAGTCTGTGAAGCACCCTCACGGCCTGTAGCCGAGTCAAATTACAGCGTCAAATTGGAAAAAGCGGTGCAACATTCATGATTCATTGCCTGTCGCACAAGATGCCTAGGCTCTCAGTCGCAGCGACTCATGACTGACTACAAAATTTCTGTTCATTCAACGCAAGTCGAGAGAGGACCAGAGCTTCAAGGATCATGAACGTATGATCAGATTGATCTGGAGAATGAGTTTGTTGAAATATGACGCGAAAGGGACAAAAATGCAAAATCACAAAAAGATGTAGTTTCCCCGCACTCCCGTCTCTCCCCGTTTTTCCCCATTGCATGTACGACTTCGATAGCTTATCTTTTCCAACGCTCCCTCGACTTCGTCACATGTATATAACTCTCACCCTTCCCACGTTCTCAGTTTCGAATACTTAGTGCTTTTTCTCTTCTCGTTCAAGAGAGTTGAGCCAATTGCCAGTGCCTCGAAGTGCGAGTCATGATTTGTGACCTTCTTTGATGCTTCATACTCGCAGAACTTAGTTCAAATTTGAACCAGAAGCCTTCCGCGCGCAAATTATTTTAACTGAAGTTCATGAATCACAAATGACATTGTAAGCGATTGACAGGGGTCAGGGGTAATCACGATTACTCTGACGACGAGATTGACCTCCTTTAGAGCACATCATGTCACCAGGGGCATCAAAAAGGGTCTCCGGGTGATCATAACTTACCATTTTCGTGATTTTTGTTTCACTAACGGGCCTGTTTCAGTAACGGGCCACTCACGTTAAGTTAAGTTACGTGAGCCATGAGCCGGAGCCACGATTCAACGATCCGCGAATGCCAGCGTTTGAGGATCTCAGCGACACACAGGGGTCAACGGACATATGCCAGGGCTTGGCTCTGTATAACACATGCGGTAACGTTATGGTTGCGCCGGTTTCAGAGAGGTGCTGGGGAAGGCACCTCATCGTCGTAAGTCACCGCGCCCGCGAGGGCATATGCAAATACATGTGCCAAGGGGCAGGAGGCTTGTTCACCTGCCCAAATCAAATACACACGTTCGTGGATTCTCAAAGTGTCTGCATGCACTCACACATCTTGCAGACCGATCATTGTCACGACGTTTTCTTCGAATGATCACCCTCAGCATCGGTCGTTAGTTGTAGGAACCTCGACCTTCCCTATCATCTCCGTAGAAGTGAAGAGGTGTGTGATGCTAACCAACTGTATGTCCAAACCCGGTGGACAATGTTCTTCGCACAGATGACGGGTTAAGTGCCCACCCGTAACTCAATGTTGAGAGCAGTGGAGCATCATGCATCTGGGAGTGCACGCATCCGCGCACACCAATCAATGGACAACAAAGAACATGGCAGCGTGAGTCTTTTAAAGATGGGCGTCAAGCCGCCTCCGTGCGACGCATGCTGGGAGGTACGAGGGTTTGGCAAGGCAAGATGTGAGTTACTGATGCTCTGCATCATGCTGGTTCGGCCGGCAGTACACGGCCGCTGGCAGCTCGCAAGTTGAATTCCTTCGTTTTGCTTGCTCGACCTTCTAAAGGCGACACGAACGGGCGAGTTGCCATGTGCCTCACAAATACTCGGCACAGCCAAGCATGCTCGCTGAATAGTTCAGCCGGTGGTGACAGAACTCATCGTCTAGATCAGCGTCGAGGGACAATTCATACCCGTCACCTCCGACGGACGAGTGCGTGACAAGCGTGTCAAGGCCTTCAAGCTGTATTCTTAAACCTGCCCAATAACAGTAGACACTCATGTTTCCAGGCAAGCTGGATTCTGCCATCCGCGACTGCCAAACAGCGAGATTGAGGAAGATGTGCATACAACCATATACTCTTTGCCAGCTAGAAAATTAAAAGGTCGAACACGCGCGCAATGACTGACATCGTTGACGGCCACCGCACTCTTCTCTCAGTGCGGAGCAGAGACGAAGCCGGGGGAAGGGGAAAGCAGAACGGGAGCTTGGCAAGGCGATTCACTTGGTGGGCCCTTCTAGAGGCGCAGATGAGGTGGAAGCGTCGGGATCTTGGCAGAATTTGCCTTCCGTTCGGCAAGCGATACATGGTGACGCTGTGACCCCTGGCCCGGAATGTGCTCCCTAAAGATGGAGCTCGACATTGTTGGATAGTGACGGTGCCAGCAAAAGAGGCACTGGCGATTGGCCGTGCCTATCCCTCGCACGGCCAAGGAGGCAAAACACTCTTCGCTGCACACGAGAGCGTTTGACCAACTGATCAATCTTGCACGACTTCAACGGCACTCACGCTTGTACGCTGGCCGAATACACGAATGCCGTGGGAACGCAGACATGATGACAGGACAAGAAGGAAGACTACGCATCTGTCAAAGTCAGAACTCTCGTCGCCAAAATGACTTCCAGAGGCGTCATACGAAGGCCGAGCTCAGGCACGAGAGGGAAAGGAAGGCAAGAAATTTGCCATGGGCTGTGAGAGCCAACCTTGCAGAGCTGGCACACGAAGGCTAGTAAAGTGCGCATCTATCGAAGGCACACCACTTCTTGACGAGATCGAGAAGGTCTCATCTTCTTTCGTGGAACCACGCTCGTCGAATTTGGCAGTACACATAATGCGCTGGGTATTTGCAGGAGACCAAATACTCCTCGCCGAATACAAGCGTCAAGGGTGCGTCGTGGTGTTCATTCTGCGCAGACTTGCGCACTTTACGTGCATTTGCCAAAATCAACGCGCTCGTCGTCGAGCACGGGCGCGCATGACGGAGACAGAGTGGCGGGGGATCACGCTTGCCGAGTAGGCAGGTTGTGGACTTGAGGTACAATGGCATCGGCGATCACTCCCCGCCGAATGCAGATCGAGCCGCCGCGACGTTGTGCGGGACCATGCTTGAGCACACAAATGCTGAAGAGCTGCCGGACGCATGCCGTGTCGACGAGACATGAGGAGAAGACGCGCGTTCGCTGAGTGTGCGTGACCAACACATGACTGCTATGGTAGCCGACGAACGTACGTCGGCTAGGAGCTGGTCGCATCTGCAAAAGTCAGATCACTCGTCGCCGAGAGCATTTGACGACGGTGTGCGAAGCCGCGCTTGCAGAGTCGGCAGTACAATTTGTGCTGGAGTAGATGTTACCAATGTTTGGAAGATTGCGAACATGGTCAATTGGATAGATACGGCGTACGTCGTCTTATCCTTCCCTCAAGCCTTCGGCCCACGGTCAGCTCCATCGTGAGCCTCATCGTGGGCTTCATCATGAGCTTCGTCGTGAGCTTCCTCGCTAGCCTCACCGTGAGCCTGACCGCATGCAGTGCCTTGCTCCAGCCAGCACAGCTTGCATCACAGGGAGCATCACGCCCGCTCTTCGAGTACAGACTGCACACGGTGCCCAACCAGCGCTCGCCTCGAGACTCGACACGTAAAAGTCGACGATGGGGACGAAAGCGCACTGCATACGCACGCTGTCTGTGGGATTCGCTCCGTTTGGCCTGGTGCCTGCATCCGGGGCCCCTACATTGCATGCACGCCCTCATACGGCGCACCGCCCACTTGATCAACGCCGCACAGCCCTGGAACTGGGAATACATGTGCCCTAATCAGGGGCCCGACGCACGTGTCTCCTGCTCGCACCTTCACTCACTCGTACAGCCTGTAGATAGAAACTGCCATCATCTTTCATTCGCAACCTCGTCAATACACTCATTCAATTGTGCAAAACTCTCTGCCGTCTGTCAGCTGGTACCAGTGTTCTAGCATCCACCGTCGCGGACTCCAACACACGTGTCGAGTTTGTAAACAGTCGACGATGACGACGAAAGCGTACTGCATACACGCGCAACTCTGCACTCGCTGCACCACTCGTCTGCACTCGCTGCATCACTCTGATCTACATTCTCGTCTTCAATCGTAAAACCTACATTCGCAAAAAACCATACAATTGCAAAGACGGCCATCAAGCGCTAGACCCCTGCGTCGCACCTTGCGGGCGCGGGGACAGGGATAGGCGAGGCACGCAAACGCCCAAACCTCAGTACAAAGCGAAACACGTGCGGGGTATATCTAAGGTCTAACGGGACCGGGACCGGCGGGGATGGAGCTTGCGCCGTTGATGGCAGCACGACCGCAGTCGCTCGCAAACATGGCATAGTTGTCGTGACCGACATTGTCGACAACACAATGCCTGGCGCCAAACCTAGAGGCGCCGAGGGACGAGACGCCCTGCTGCTTGAGCGAGTCGTAGCCATAGTACTGGGAGACGTCGGTGGAGGTGCCGCCGAGGAGGTTGATGTAGGCCCAGAAGGCGTAACCCCTGTCTCTGCGGTTCTGACCGC
The DNA here is from genome assembly GCF_000747765.1 of Moesziomyces antarcticus. Taxonomy (NCBI): domain Eukaryota; kingdom Fungi; phylum Basidiomycota; class Ustilaginomycetes; order Ustilaginales; family Ustilaginaceae; genus Moesziomyces; species Moesziomyces antarcticus. Next base: position 4,560 of record NW_014638898.1, read on the forward strand.
CCTGCGCCTGGACGGGGCAGCTCTGGTCGCCGCTGGCGTCGCGCGAGTAGGTGTCGAGGTCGGCGGTCATGAGCGTAATGTCCTGAGTGATCCAGTTGCGGAACGCCTGCTGACCTCCGGGGGTGCGGGCCGAGACGTAGCGGTTAAGCGGGCCAGCCCATCCATAGCCGAACGAGTTGTAGTTGGAGCATCCGGTGGGAGCGTTGGGACGGGCGGTGGTAAAGTAGGGCATCGAGGGCGAGTTGGCGAGAACGTAGCGTGCGCCCGTGTTGGGTCGCAGCATGCCGTACTTGGCCATCATGCTGGCGCCGCCCGAGTGGGCGACGATAAAGACGCGGCTGACGTTGGGGAACTTGGACCTGTCGCGGACGAGAGCGAGGATCGAGTCGTAGACGTCAAAGGAGGAGCACGAAGAGACGCCCGAGGGTGCGATGGCGTCGTCGCCGTTGAACCAGTCGTTGGATCTCCAGGCGAGGTTCTTGGCGGGCTGGAACCACTCGCCCGAGTCGCTGGTGGCGTAAAAGTTGGGGGCGATGATGACGCCTGCATCGCCGACGACGTTGCGGATGGAGGAGAAGTAGTCGTTGAAGTTGCGACCCGAGCCGTGCTGTACGATCCAGACGGTGGAGGCCGAGGTGGATCCTGAGATGGGGTAGTTTTTGTTGACAAACATGGGCACGGTAGCCGAGGAGCTGGAGCAGCCCTTGTACTGGATGAGCGTGGCACCCGAGGGAGGGGTCGGGAGGCCGTTGGAACCCGTGGTGGAGCCCGAGCCCGAACCGGAGCTAGAGCCGGTTCCAGAGCCCGAACCGGATCCTGAAGCCGAGCCGGAACTGCTGGCAGTACCGGACGAAGGCCCGGCGTCGCGAGTGAAGCCGTAGGAGAATCTGACGGTGCCGCCGCTGCTTCCTGCACCACTGGTGTAGGTGGCTGCGGACTTGGACTGCTTTACCTTGTAGAGTGCGCAGATGACAGAGCCTTCTGAACCGCCGCTCATCTGTACGGGATGGAAGAAGCCGCATCCATTGGTAGCTTCGCACCTTGCACCGCAGGTGGTGACCTCGGACTGACCGACGGCGGATGCACCGGAGATGGTGGATCTCGTGATGTATTCGCCGGAGGAGGTGCCGTAGGAGACACGCGAGCCGTCGATGCCCCAGGAGAAGCGGTATCCGGAGGGTGGGGTGAAGGTGGATGTGTAGCGGCGGTCAAGCTGGGAGATGTCTGGGAGGACTTGGTAGCGCGCCTCGAGCTGCTGGCTTGCGAGGGAGTCGGACGAGTTTGTGGAAAAGACGACGGGCGAAGGGAGTGCGTCTGCGGCGGCGAGGAAGAGCGCGCTGGCGAGCGCGGCTGCGGTGAGGCGGACCATCGCGCAATGTAGACAGGAGAGCCAAGGTTAGGAGGGATGGGAAGACGGCGACGCCATGGTGCGAGTGGGATAGGTCTTTATACCGAATCAAATGGCCGGCGAGGTAGATGGTGAAGCGAACCGGGGACGGACAGTGGCGGATAATCCAGAGTGCGGACGGGCAGGGAGGGCAAGGTTGTTGAGATGTGGTGCGGGATGGCTGAGAGGTGCATCTGAATGGTGTTGGAACGGGGCGGGCAACGTGCATGTGCACGGCGGGTGCATGTGGATTGAAGAAGCGGGTCTGAGACTGGGGAGCACGGGAAGCCGACGAGGGGACGCTGAGACAGGCAGTCGAGGGAGGTCCGGGGCAAGTTTGAGTCGAGGGCGCAGAGGCCCAAGGTCAAGGCCCGAGGCCCAAGGTCCAAAAGCCAAGAAGGCGGGCACGGGAGTGTGCGTGTGTATGTGTGAGGAAGAGCGTGGATGCATGGTGGGCAGGGACGGCAAGCGAGCCGAGGGATCGTCGCGGGTTTGGCTGATGATCCTTGTCAGCGCTAGCGAAGGGTGCGTTTGAGCGTTGCTCAAAGCGAGGATCGACGCGGGAAGGCGTCCATGAGGATGAAGCGCCCGAGAGTCAGAGCCAAACTCTAGGCGGATGGGGAGGAGGTGCGAGCGTTGGGCTGCCTCAGCGCCGCTTTACTGTACTCGCTCGGCTGGAGTTGACATGCCGCGCCCATACCCGGATGCTCGGCTAAAAGCAAGATTCCGCCGGCGATGCTTTTTTCGCTCAAGGACGATGCTCACGACGATGCTCAGGACCATGCGTTGGAGGTATACCTTTTGGGAAGAAAGCACGTGTAGCGAGGCGCGGGAGGGTGCTCGGGGAGCAGACGGCGACGATGGA
>NW_014638899.1:0-6949 GCF_000747765.1 Moesziomyces antarcticus
CAGCAGCAGCAGCAGCAGCAGCAGCAGCAGCAGCAGCAGCAGCAGCAGCAGCAGCAGCAGCAGCAGCAGCAGCAGCAGCAGCAGCAGCAGCAGCACGAAGATACCAGAGAGCTTCCGGCTGAGCTGCCCGCCAAGCTGCCCCAGACTTTCAAGGACTCGGCGCGCGGTGACGCTCGCAACGACGATGAAGCTCGTCCGGCTTCGCCCGATTTCGACGGCTACCGCCCACCGCGCGAGACGCGTCCCGGTCAGCTGCCGCCCACTTATTCAGGCGCACAGACCCAGACCGCCACTGCTGCCGTGCCGGCTGCACTCACCCCTGCAGGTCCCGCCGGCGCCGTGGCTCCCGTCAGCCTCGCCGCAGCCGAGCCGCTTGTCAACCGAGCCCCGGTTGCCGCACCGCAGACGGCAACGCTCGTCTCGAACGACGCGCACGCAGCTCCTGCAGCCGTTGTGCAGCCCACATCGCAACCGGCTGCAGCAACCAGCCCAACTGCCCAACAACCCACACACGCGCAGGAATCTTCGCTCGCCTACCTCGGTGCGTCCAGCACATCGCACGCCACTTCTCCCACCGTGGCATCTGAGCCCGCTGCCGCCCGTGCTGCCCCTGTCTTTGGTCCTTCCGGCAGGGGCGCACAACAGACCACCTCGGACGACGTGCGCGGTGCCAGGCGCGAGTCCCTGCCCACCAACTACGACGAGAGTGCGTTGTTCTACATGGCTTCCATCTCCGATCAGCTTCCTGCCGCGACCGCACAGCCCGTCGTCATGTCGGGTCCCAGCCGCGCCGTGGTCACCAAGGAGAGCTCGCTCGCTTCGCGTCCGCAGAGCCTTGCGCCCGCATCGGGCACCACCTCCGCCATCCAGTCCGAGAGCACGCACACCACCCGTCTGTCGTCGGACCAGGCACAGGCAGCCAATGTGGCGGCACCGGCGCTCCCGGCCACCGCTGCAGTGGTGCCTGCGCAGGACCACCACGTCAAGCCAGTCGACCAACCCGTGTCGAAGGCAAACCAGACGGCCGACGACTCGATCAACGACGATGCGCTCGCGGCGTACTCGTTCTTGGAGCAGCCGCCCTCGCCGGCGCTTCGCACCGCCGAGCTCGCACCTCGCTCCACGGACGCCGAACGCAGCCCCGTGCCTTCCGTTGCCGCACCCATCGTGACGCAGACGGCGCCAGTGTCGACGAACGGGACGTCGAGCTTCGACACTCGCCCTGCGGCTGTGCAGTACCCGTCGACGTTTGGACAGAACAAGCGGGCTGCCGAGCGCAAGTCGATCGCTCAGATGCAGGCGCAGGCGCACCAGGAGGCGCTCTCCAAGCCTGGCCGTGCTGGCGGCGCCAAGCCCAAGGGCCTGCGCCGTCCCGGCTGGGTCGACGACAGCGAGGAAGAAGAGGACGAGGAGGAGGATGACGAAGAGGATGACGATGCCGCCGATGCTGCGCAGGCAGGCTCGGGTGTGGCTCAGCGTGCCGGTGCAGGAAGCGCGGTGCGCTCGGCGGCTAGCTCGAGCCGCGGCGCACCCGGCACCGACTCGCCCGTCAACCTCGCCGACTCGGTGGGCAGTCTGGGCCGCAGCCACGACGCCGCTGGGCAGGCTGGAGCTCCGGGTGCCTTCCCTCGCTCGGCGTCGGGCTACGGCGCGAGTGTGCTGGGCGGTTCGCGGAGTGCGTCGCCGGGTCAGTCGCCCGCGCGGGGCGGCATGACGCATCCGTCCATCCAGGCGTACCAGCGCCAGTCGATGTTCAACACGCACCTTGCGGCTGCTCACGGCGACGATGGGCGCTCGCACACGCCGCCGCAGGCCCCGCAGGGTCCGATCGTGCGCGACCGGCAGACGTTCCTGCAGCTCAACCCGGAGGAGCAGCCTGGTGCGATGACCACGGTCTTTACGCCGCACGGTCTCGTGCAGGCAGGTGCGCAGGACAAAGCTGAGCGCTCGGCCAAGGCGCAGGAAGCCGAAGCGCGTGCGATGGGCAGCCATCTGGTCAACGTGCCCAACAAGCCTCCGCCTCCGCAGGCGGGGTTGTTGGGAGCCATTACGGCGCACGAGCGCGACCGCAAGGGTGCGGGTGGATTCGGTGCGACGCTTACCGAGCGCGAACGCGAGCGTGTGGCAGCCGAGCGTCGACAGCGCGACGAAGATGCGGCGCGGCAGCAGGCGCAGCAGATGCAGCAGGCGCAGATGCAGCAGATGGCCTACTTCAACCCCATGATGTACCAGCAGATGATGATGTCCGGCATGATGTCCGGCATGCCCGGCATGCCCGGCATGCCCGGGATGGGGATGATGGGCATGGGTATGCCAGGGATGAACTTTGGCGGCAGCCAAATCGGCGGCAGTCAGATGGCGGGCGGGTTTGATCCTATGATGGCTCAGCAACAGGCGATGCAGGCGGCGCAGATGGCGTATATGAATGCGCTCCAGCAGGCGCATGAAGGCTCGGTGGTGGGACATGGATCTCCGGGGCAGGCGCCGGCGAGTGCAATGGGCATGCAGATGCCGTTTGCAGCGAGTCCGCACATGAGCATGATGGGCGCGCCCTATCCCGGGTTTGTGGCGCAGTCGGGGGTGGGGAACAGCGAGTATAATGCCGCCAACAGCCCGTCGCAGAGGCCGAATAAGCCCAGTGGGCAGAACTAGGCTGCCTAGCCCACGGGGACTTGGCACTGTCGGTGTGGCCGGCGCAGAATTCCCGATGCCCGAGATTAGCAACGATGGACGCTCGAATGGAAAAATATTATCGGTTCGCGCTTGGGTTGGCGTGTGGACTTGAAGAAGCGAGACTTGAGGGGGGTGACGATTGAGGGCATTGGTTGGTCGGTGTGGCGCTGTGGTGGCCGAGTCCGGTATGGGCGGTGTAGTGAGCGATTGCAATAGCTCTGCACAACTGCACCCCGGGTGGGGAAGTAGGCATGCATGGACGCTCGTCCGGCTGCAATTGCTATCGGCTCGCCACCACCTTGCGAGCGGCCGAGAAGCAGCAAGCAAGGACGCTTGAATTGAAACGCGAGGTTGGGTGCGTGTGCCGAGTTGCATGTCGCGTATGATGGCACAACTCGTGCTTGCAACGCACCCGAAGCCGACCAACTGTAGGCACGGACAATCTGCACTTGAATAGGGGTTTTTTTTTTCCCATCATTGTCGCGGGGAGTCGCGAGGTTGAGTGCGTGTAGTGGGGACCAAGCCACACTTGTTGTGATGTTCGAGTGCATAGTAGGTGCGTGGCTGTCTCGGTTTGATGGTGCGGTCGGATACGGGCGGTGTAGCGAGTACGATGGTGCAACCAGCGCGTCGCCAAGGCATCAAGGTCGAAACTAGGCTGGCTTACAGATACATGGCACTGTGCGAATGCGCGGCACAGATTTGGCAAGGTCAGAACCAAAGATCGATGGACGCTTGAAAGCAAGCCGGGTTGCTCGCCTCACAGGCGACGCAGCGAGCGCCACCAGCCTGTCGCCCAGAACCAAGCATCGATCGACGTCTGAATGGAGATGTTAATGTCACATGGGTATGATGGAACCCACCATCTTGTGTCGGCGCCAACCAAGCCCGCCCGACTTGAGGCAACGATGTCCTCTCGAGTCGTTCTTTCTTGCTTGGATTTGCGGGCGCTTTGGACATGCATCGGTGCGGTCGTGAGATGGCTGCGTCGGCACAACGTGAACGGCCCCACGACGACAGCTTGTACGGCGAACCTGTGACTGGAAGATGCTGGTCGAAGCGCGGAGCTGGACCACTCGCGCGCCGATCAATGGTGACCTGAGCTGTGACCGACGCGAGGCCCAGACTGACGAGTTGGCGCGATTCGAGGCGACGAATTGTTTCGATACGCTGGCTCTAGCTCTGGCGCACAAGGTCCGGCTGTCCAGCTCGCTTCCGCCGCCACCAACACCGCCCACAGTATGTGATGAATGCGATTCTCGACAAGTGCACCGGGCTCGAATGAGAGACAACCATGGTGTCTCGTCGCGATTTCATCACCATGGCTTTGTGGAGCTCTAGTGGGGTGCAAAGCGATCCTCTGCTCCTACGGCCGATGTGGGCGGTCGGAGAACCAGGTCTTCGGCGCACACCTCTGACGCGCGCCGACACATCAAGCTGCCCGCCTCTTGCGCGCTCGAGTGAAACGCCGCGTGGCGACAGCCAATACACATACGGCTGAATGGTGCGATTTGGAACCATCAGCCGTGCACGCAGTGTGAGCAAATCCAAGCAGTTCTCATCAAGAAACATTGCGTCGTGAGCCTATTCGGAATCGCCTGCCCGAATCATAAAGTCTGCCGGTAAAAGCGGAACGTGTTCGAGAAGCGACCTGAGCAGCCTAATCCAGGCGATCCCTTCATGCTACCCAAGATCTTGGCAGCGACTGCTTGCGCAACGAGAGTGTGATTGACGTCAAGCTGGTAAAGCAGCTAGCTTGGCACGAGAGCGCAAGAGCCGGGCGAACAAAGCGTCAAGAGTCGCAAAAAGGGGGCCACCTTGTGGGGATCAGTGCCACGATGTTTCTAACAAGGTGTTCGCCAAGAGCCTCTGCGAAGCGAGATGGAACGAGCAGGTGCAGCAATCAGCCTCAACAAGGCTCCAATACAGACCTCGCAGCAAACTCCAAAGACGAGCAGATCCAAGCCCTCGGCAGCGTTCCGCTCAAAGCTTGGGCAAGGGTGGTCTCCGTGGGCACGCGCGCATATGCCAGCTCATAAACGAGCGCCTCACAAGTGTTGTTCACGCAGCCGCAGGTCGCCTAGCGCAAGCTCGCAGGCCTACAAGGCTGGCTCGATCGCACCTGAAATAAGCTAGGCCTTCATCAAGCTTACGACGCGGCCTTGAGGTTCTTTCTCGGAACGTACTCGTGGCGTACGGAAAAGGCCATGTCGGACAAGCACTCCCTCGAGCCTTTCGAGAAGCTTACCTCTGATTTCCCCACCACAGTATCTCGGCACGGTCAATGCCGAAGACAAGCTCTCTACCCGCGTGTCAAAGGATACTGGAACGAGCCCAATCAGCCAGCTGATGGCAAAGAAGCTCCCCTCAAAGCGAACGTTAAAAAGGTGTCTCTCCCGGCCCCCGCTCAGACACATTACACAACCTCTTGCGCAGGCACTCTCAAGCTTTCGTGGCGACAGTGTTGAAACGAGGTGCAAAGGGCTTCCTCTATGGAATGGTCTAGTGTACAATGTGTAACCACGTCTGACCGTGACGAATCGAAGCGTTTCGGGACATCTCTATTCTGGTACGCGAATGCTAGGACTTCCACGCCGCGAGCGTGACGAATCCCTTGTCGAAGCGCTTCTCGAGGCTGAGGATCGTCCAGGCGGCATCGGAGGCTTGCCACTCGTGCAGAAAGTCGGCGAGCGAGTGGTGGCTGCGCATCTCGCACGCGACGAGCACGAGCGTATGGTTGGGCGTAGTAAAAGCATTGATCGTTGCGACCAACGCCGGAAAGAGCGCGGGGTTGTAGATGCAATCGCAACAGATGATCAAGTCGACCACGGCGTCACCGGCGTTGTTGGTGGAGTGCAGTCGATTCAAGATGTCGCTCTTGCGGATCTGGAGCGTATGCGAGGAAGGTGGGTTGTGGAAATCGAACCAGTCGAGTGCAGCCGTATGCACCCCGGGTAGGGCGTCTGTATTCTTGTCCAATAGCGCCACCAGATCGTGCTGGTCCGTCGCCAACCACGTCTTGCATACCGGTCCGACCAAAGCAGGCAATGCGCCCGTCCCCGCACCCAGCTCGAGCACACTCGCGTCCCTGAGCGCTGCGAGGTCGAAGAGCGCCCCGGTGCGAAAGCGAATCGCCAATTCGACCGTGGAGCGCCAGAGCACACTACCCGTATTGCCCTTGGTCGAGCGCAGGCTCGTCACGTCCTGATGCACCACGATGGCGCCCGACAAATTGCGCGCACTGAGCGCCGATTTCCAGCGCTGGCCATCGATGGCGACGTAGATGCGGTCCGCCGAGTGGTTGACGTAGCCCAGCCCGCCGTCGTGCTCGGCCTTGGCGTGGAGCGTGTAGAGCAGAAAGATCTCCTCGTCCACATCGGCCACCACGCGCGCGGGGCGTACGTGCAGAAGCGCCGACGGACACGCAGGAAGATCCTCATCGCCGTCGTCCGAGCCGTCGCAGCTCGTGCGTGGTGTGGAGCCCATGATGGCCGCCATGGTGGCAAGAAGCTTGCCGCTCGCAAAGTTGACGTCTCAGGGTCCAAACCCTGAAAACCTGGCGAGGAAACGACCTCACATGGCCAAAAATGTGAATGCAAGCGCAAGATGTGAGATTCTAGCAAAAGGTGCCGGATGTTAGGTCGGTGCGAAGAATGTGCGGAGACCCGCAAAAAGCAGGGCGCCACGAGGGATCAGCGCGGCTGGCTCGATCTGGAGAGCCATGCGAGGAGGCTGTCGTGACTTAGCGTAGCGAGGCGTCGATCCCGAGCTGCTTGCGCGCGAGCGCCATTCCAGCTTGAATGACGGCGAGCTGCGTTGAGAAGAACCGATGGCCGCCAGGCGGGGTCGAGCAACTGGAGTGCAGAAACGGAGCGTGGGGGAGGGCTCAGGCACGTCAACGTCACCAAGAAATGCAGCGCGGAGAGATCAAGACAAACTTTCTTATCGATGCCGCCGCCATCTTGGGCGAGACAAGGTGGCCGTCCGGTATCGGCTGCTGACACCGACACCGACTCCGAAGCGTTGATCAGCTGCGCACATCGTCAACGCGCGTCGATCGATACCCGGGCTCCAAGCTCGAGGCTCGAGGCTCGAGGGTCGAGGGCGAGTTGGAGGATTGCGGCCGGGGAATTGACGTTTGCAGGCCCACATGCCTGTCTGGGCCTGTCGAGGCTGCATGGCAGCTGCGCATCGATGCGCGATGCGGGCGGGCGGAAATTTTCCAGAGCGCGGTCAATTGGGCACGGGAGCCAGGCACGCTCTGTGTGTGTGTGTG
>NW_014638900.1:0-7024 GCF_000747765.1 Moesziomyces antarcticus
TTAGCTCATTACAAAAGTGTTGGTCTCTGCCCGCGGCGCGTCGCGTAAACGAGCGGCCCAATTTTTAAGGCTCACCACACTCAACACACACTGTGTACACTCGATCCTCGCTGCTCGACTGGGATACATTTGCTATGAAGATTCGTGGGGGAACATCTCTTTGCAGCGCAGCCTCGTGCGTGCGATCGCCTCAATCAGGTGCCAATTGCGCCACTTTGCCGACGCCGAGTTGCCCGCGGTGGACTGGAAAAACTCGAGCAGCTCCTGCCATCCAAGCGTATGCTGCGGCCTGCCCATCTGTTGGTCAAGCTCCGCATCCTCCTTTTCCGCATCTCCAGCCTCGTTCGCTCCATCCGAAGTCGACGCTGCTGCGGCAATCTTTTGCGGCCGCTTGCCAACAAGCCCCCTATTCGCCGCCGTGGTGAACCGCTTTAGCGCGGTATGCACGAGCGCCTGGGCTGCAGCCGCACACGTTTCGACGTCGTTCGCATCGACGACGATCTGATCCCTATGCTCTTTGGATATGCGGTGTTCCTTGCAGTACTCTGGCGTGCGGAAGCGCTCGTATTCGCGCTCGAAGCAGTCTGCCACTATGCGCGCCACTGCCTCGTCCACCTGCGTTTTCGGGTCGATGCTCGATGTTGGACGTTCGGATGGCGGCCGTGGCCAGGAGTACGTCCAAATGTCGGCGGCGGGGTAACGCTGCTTGAGGCGTGCGATGCGGTTGGACTGGAGCGCAGCGGCGTGTGCGCGAGACGCAGCCTTTACCGAGGCCGAGACGGTGGTGGTGGCGGTCTCGTCGGCGTAGCGCGAGAGCGAGCGGAAGAGCGTATGGTGTTTGACGAGCAGCGAGTCGGGCTGGCGCGCATGTCTTCGCAGCAGCCGATGCGAGCGGTGCCTGTGGCCCGCCATGGCTGGCCCGCCCAATGCTGAGGTGGATCCCAAAGCTGAGGAGGATGGATTGTGGGGGATGGGAAAGAAGCGCCGCTCCAAATTCAGGGTCCAATACTCCAAACTCACGGCCGAAAAAGAAACGCCGCCGCGTGGGGCCGCCTTCCAGCTCATATGCACCCCTTCCGCCCCGCGTGCTGCACTGACCATCCGCGTTCTTCTTCCTCGCCACCAGCTGCCTTGCTTGTTCCCCACCTTCTACCGCGCGCAGTCATGATCAGCGACGTTACGCTGTCCGCGCTCGCCAACTGGCTCGGCAGCCTCACCATGATCCTCATCGTGCTGTACCACGTAAGTCGCCGAAACCGAACCACGCGCTCGCCAACGCTTTGTTCTGTCTCACACTCTCACTCCCCTTCCTGCGAACTCAGGCACTCAGCGTCAACGTCAAGCGCAACCAGGAGTCTGCGCGCAGAGTCGCTGCGTCCACGTAGACACACGCCCCATATACCTCGTGCGCTCTCGTCAATAGCATGACCAATCCGAGGCCACATGCGTGGTCGTGTCGGCTGCGTCTTGTGAGCTGCATTCGACCAGGCTCTGCCCCGTTCATTGGTTCCATCAACGCCGCTTTTGCACCTGCTTGAAGATGCGGCTGCATACCTGTACATTAGCCTCTCCGCGAACAATCACTCCAACCACACTTGTCCAGCCGGCTCGCAGTCCGCCTTCGAACTCAATCCTCAGAGACGTCAGCGACTGTGCATGGCTGCTTTCGTTGATGCGGCAGCACTTGCAATCGTGCGTACTCGGCCGTCTTATGCCCTTGCACTGAAAGCGTGGTCCCAATAATATCTGAAGGGACAGTGATAGGAGTACAAGCTCGTTGAGAGGCACATCGCTCCGTGCGCGCTATCGACCTTGGTCGCTGTCATTGCAGTGCGCGCGGCTTCGGCCCAGTTGTTGGTCCACGCTTTGTTTTGACACTCGCACTCAGATGCTAGCCTGCATGGCTCAGCACAATCTCATCAGGACGGAGATGTGGCCTGCCCAATCGCGTCCAGCATGCCCGGCTAGCCATGATTGCCTTGATCGATCAGCTGTCCGCTTTGCTGCAGTATGCTGGCCAGACACAACGGCGGCTGTAGGCAAAGCTAGCAGCAGTGCGTGACTTGCGTCGGCATGGAGGCGAAGCAGATCACACCAGCAGCCCGTCACTTTGCAAAGATGCGAAAGCCAGCCGCTCCGCGCCGGGCCTGACATGCACACAGCTGCAGGCGCCGCTCTCGTGCTCATGGCGATAAGTCGTCACGTCGCTGGCGTAGAACGATTCTTATCGGATGGGATTGCAGGCTACCAGCACGACGGAGCTCAAACTGAAGCGAGACGTCTATTCGTCGTCGTCGTCCTCCTCGTCCTCTCCGCTGAAGGCGCCTTCCTTAGGAGCCTGTGTAGTGTACATCGACAAGTCAGCCATCTGGTCTTGCTTTTTACAAAAAGGCTTGGGGGTTTGTGTGCTTACTGCAACTTGCTCGCCTCCAAGTTCGGCGGCGAGGCCGTCTCGCGGGTAGGTCCTTGGGAGTGCGGGCTTTTCGGGCGTGGCAGCGTAGACGATGGAGCCAAACACGCCGACGACGCCGATGGCAACGATGAATTGGCGGAGTGCCGAGCTGGCGGGCACGGCGTGTACGTCAGGCGCCCAGACGGAAAGCACATCGTCTTGCTCGTGAAGCTGAAACCCCAATCCAAAACCAACAACATCAGCAAAAGCTCTATATCAGTGCAAAGTGGGGATGCACTTACCGTCTCGCCAAAGTTTCGCTTTTCTTGTGTGTCCCACCACTTGGGCGAGTATTTGCGCTGCTGCAGGCTGACAAACGGCAGGTCCGGGTAGTCGCCCAGCTGAGGATCCTTGGCGTCGCGAGCCGCGGCATTGACCCTGGACGTCGAGAGGTGGCGCACGGAGGCCGAGGTTGTGCGAAGCACGGCACTGGAGCGCGAGGCACCAGCCACAGTCGTTCGTAGCAGAGACATGGTCGAGGGGGAGTGTGAGTGGTGTAGGTAGACGGAGAGGTGGAGAAGAAGCGACGAGTGGCTCGAGATTGGAGATGCGATGCTCCTCACCGGTCGATTGGAAATCACTCACTCACGCCTGGCGGGGGAGCGGCGCCGGAATTGCAGTGTTAGGGCGACAGAACGACGGCGGCACACTTGACTGCACCAGTCAAGCAGAAGCTGTGTGGTGATCGACTGCCTGCAGTTGGATTTTATGGATTTTTTTGGCGCCTCTTCGAATGTTAGAAGCCAGCCAAGACGGGCGAGCGTGCGCGCTTAGACCAGCAGAGGAGCGGCTTCAAATCGGGGAGCGGCATCAGCACGCATTACAGAACTGACTGCCAGATTTGAATGCAGCAGCGCGGGCCTGAATTGCATTTCGCGCTTTCGCCTCGACGCGGTTCGGAATCGAGAGCGCTGCATCGCCCTCCGCAACCGAGCAAATTCGCGCCCCAACTGAGCCGCCAAAGGGGGGCAGAGCTGTTGTGGCCGCCGCGTTCCCTCGAGTGCACGGCGGGCGCCCGCTGAGAGAGCAGAGAGGGCAGTTGGCATTTCCAGAATGGGTTGGGTTGGGTTGGCCTCTGCGTGCGGCTCTCTCTCTCTCGCTGGCTCAGGCTTGGCCCAGGCTGGCCCAGGCTGGCCATAGCTGCTCATACGCCGCCGTCGTCATCCAACGCGCCTACCACCATCCATTCTCCCTCACCTCGATCGCGTGGCACCGCACGATTCCTGGCATTCCGCATCTCTCGCACAGCACACGCCGAAACCAAAAAACATCGCTGCGGCAACAACACTCGGCCTCGTTTCTTTCGCTCGTATAGACCGTGCCTCGGAGATTAGGCACACCCAACCGGCTTCGACTCTTCAGCACGCCTGCATCGCTCACCGTTCGTCCATACTCGATCCTCAAAAGTCCAGCACCTATCGACCGCTCAATACCCCTGGCATCGCGCCTACCTCTTGTCGCATCAGTATAAGTTCCTCCTGCCCGCTCCGTCATCCGCCACCTCTGCTGCTCCACATCTCTCTTCGCGCACCATGGTCGACATCACAGAGCAGGACGCGTGGATCGCGCATCTTAGCGAGTGCAAGCAGCTCTCGGAAAACGACATCAAGCGTCTCTGCGACAAGGCGCGCGAGATCCTGCTCGGCGAGTCGAATGTGCAGCCCGTGCGCTGCCCCGTCACCGTCTGCGGCGACATCCACGGCCAGTTCCACGACCTCTCCGAACTCTTCCGCATCGGCGGCAACTCGCCAGACACCAACTACCTCTTCATGGGCGACTACGTAGACCGCGGCTACTACTCGGTCGAGACCGTCACGCTGCTCGTCGCGCTCAAGGTCCGATACCGCGACCGCGTCACCATCCTCCGCGGCAACCACGAGTCGCGACAAATCACCCAGGTCTACGGCTTCTACGACGAGTGCCTCAGGAAGTACGGCAACGCAAACGTCTGGAAGTACTTTACCGACCTCTTTGACTACCTCCCATTGACCGCATTGATCGACGACCAGGTGCGTCTCTCCTCTTCTCTTGCCCGGGCCTTTCTTTGGCGCTGGATACCCACGCTGACTTGTTCCCCTCTCTTTATGATAAAGATCTTCTGCCTGCACGGTGGCCTCTCACCATCCATCGACACGCTCGACCACATCCGCTCCATCGACCGCATCCAGGAGGTGCCGCACGAGGGTCCCATGTGCGACTTGCTGTGGTCCGACCCGGACGACCGCTGTGGCTGGGGCATTTCGCCGCGCGGTGCCGGCTACACGTTTGGGCAGGACATTTCGGAGGCGTTCAACCACAACAATGGGCTGACGCTCGTGGCGCGCGCGCACCAGCTCGTCATGGACGGCTTCAACTGGTCGCAAGAGCGCAACGTGGTCACCATCTTTTCGGCGCCCAACTACTGCTACCGCTGCGGCAACCAGGCGGCCATCATGGAGATCGACGAGAACCTCAAGTACACCTTCCTCCAGTTCGACCCCGCCCCGCGCGCAGGCGAACCGCTCGTATCCAGGAGGGTGCCAGACTACTTTTTGTAGCCGCGCTTCCAAAATTCTGGCAAACGCGCGCGCCCCGCCCCGCAAGCAAAGCATCCAAAGTGGTCCCCATCCAGTCTTACACCTTCCCTCCATCCCCCATCCCCCATCCCACCCCCTTTCTCGTTTCGATTTGGTTGTTTTTTTTTCGCAGCTCTCTCTCTCCATCATGCTACTCGCTTCGCACATGGCTTCCCTTTTTTCCATCCTGAGAGCTTGGAGCGAGACAAAAAAGGCGGGTTCAATTACAGGAGACTATGTGGCATGCCGCAGCGCCATGGACAGATTGCACATCCGACGCAAGGCACAGACGCGGCGCTGGTCACTTTGAGCCTTGAGCGTGGAGCTCCATTGCGGCGAGATAAGCAGCCTATAACGGCAAAGAGGAGCAAGATATGTACAAGTCGGGGAGGTGAGGGATTCGGTCGTGTTTGTCTCGGCGCTGACCGGATCATTGCGCCTTGCCGTTGGCAGCCTTGCCGTTAGCAGCCTTGCCATTGACAGCCTTGCCATTCTGCTTGGCGGCGGCCCTGCGAGCCTTGTCCTTGGCGTACGTCTTCTGGTAAAACGCGATAAAGAGGAAGAGGTACGAGGTGAGGCAGATGATGCCGGAGAAGGCGGCATGCTCCTTGCCGGCGCAAGTGCCAACGTGCGGGACGTTGGGGAAATAAGTATAGGCGAAGTAGTTATACGACGCGAAGTACACTACTCCGAGGTCAATGACAAATTGGGTGATCTGCGCCGTGGTGACCGACTTCTTCCAGGGGCACGGAATCTTGAGCGAGGTGAGCGCATAGTAGAAGTACATGAGCACGTGCACGGCGAGGTTGAGGCAGATGACGACCCACGACACGGACGTCTTTCCATGCAGCTGCGAGAAGCACAGCACGGCGGTGGCCGAGTGGTGGTAGACGTGCAGGAAGGCGAGCGGCTTCTTCTTGAGCACGAGGAAGACCGTGTCGATGAGCTCCCAGTACTTGAAGTAGTAGTTGATCATGTAGTACGTCTCGAGCTTCATCGTCCACGCGCCCTCGCCGCAGATTCCGTAAAAGAGGCCGTTGCGACGCACGATGGGCACGACCTCCTCGAGCATGAGCGCGAGCAGCAGACCCGAGCCAAACGTCAGCGCCAGGTTGTGCAGCAGGAAGGGCAGCTTGATGCTCATCGTCAACGGCGCGCGGTTCTTCATGAGCTCGCGACCGCCAAAGATGACCGCAAGGTAGGTGATCACCGCAGCCACCAGCGCGGGCACCGTCGAGATGGGCGACTTGCCCGGGATCCATGCGAGCAGATGCACGGGCGTGTCGTTCTTGATGTTTTGCGGGATCGCCGCCACCACGGCGTCGTAGATCGACACCATCTTGAAGCAGAAAACAAAAGGTCTGAAGCAGAAGAAGAAGAAAACGGAGCAATAGCGCGGGGGAGTAGGGGGAGAGACCCAGGGCGAGGTGATGGTGGGAAGGTAAGCTCCGAGGCGACGAGGAGGGCGGGAGTCGTACGGCCAATTGACGGCGCCAGCTGGAAACCGCGCGCGCTGGAAGATCCACGACGGCCACAGCGCATGCACGGCTGCTGCGAGTGACGGCGAGGCCGAAGCTGGCGGCGCATCCCGAGCCGGCCAGAACGACGCATCTGCTCGACCGACTTGAAAGCCTCATCGGAACGACGCGATTGTTTGGGATTCGCCAGCCAGCGTCGGGCGGGTTCAGGCACCCTGCCACTCGTGTGACGCAACTGGACAGAGAGAGAGAGACCAACACCCGCTCAACTTTTCGCGTTTCCAACAAAAAATCAGCTCTCCCTCACCGATACGCGAGCGAGCGAGCGAGCGAGAGCGGCTCTTCCGCACCGCGTCAGCAGTCCATCACTGTGAAGTGGCCGTGGGAAAAAAAATCCTATCCCGCCTGCCATGGTCGAAACCTGCAAGATGGCCATGAATGCACGCACGCACGCACGCACACGCACACACGCCCGCCCGCTCGCTCGCAGCTCGCTCGGCGAAACGACAAACGCCAGGTTTGGAATGCAGCGAAACGCG
>NW_014638901.1:0-7100 GCF_000747765.1 Moesziomyces antarcticus
GAGAGGCGCTGCTGCGAGCTGCATAGCTTGTTTATTCGCGTCTTTGCGGAGCGTGCAGTGAGCCGGGGAGACGAGGCGAGGCGAGGCGAGGCGAGGCGAGACCAACACCGACAATTTGGCAAATCCCAGTCGCGGGCTTGGAGACGCGCGCCTGCAGAATCTGACGCCGGTCGGCTGCACATGCCAACCGCGCGCAGCAAGCAGCAGCCAGCGGCAGCGCCAACCAACTGCCAAGGATCGCAAGCAACACAAGCATCGCCGAAGCCGATGCACAGCTAGCTGCCCATGCCTCATGCTCGACTCGCCCGCTGCTGGCTGCTGGCTGCTGGCTGCTGGCTGCGTGTCGCTGCAGTTGTGCGGCTGTACCGATCCCACCTCGTCCCGGTCACAGTGGCGACATGGTGGTGACGACCCGCAGTAAATGTAGCGCTGGAGCTGGGACTGTAGTAGCGTCCAACCGCCAGGTCATGTCCGTTGGGCGCGGCGCTGCTGCAGACGATGCGCGCCCGTCGGATGCTCCATATCACTCTGCTTGGTGACGCCCGTTGCCTGTGTGGGTCAGCTGGTTCAGCCAAGCTAGTCTGCCGAGCACACGCCAGAGTGCGGGTCACCCGCCGTCCCGTTGCGTGTCGGTCACACACGCCTGCCTTTCGATGTCGCACCCACCGTGGCTTGGAGGCTGAGAGGCTGGCACGGTGCAGAAACGAAAGAGGCTGTGCAACCCGCGCCCGCCCGTCGATCGCTTTGCGTTCAACTCCGCCCCGCCTCGGTGTCAGTGTTGGGCGCGCGAGCGCTGGCTGTGTTTTGTTTTGATGCTGCCCCTCCCAGGCTGCGTCGGTTGATCGTCGTCGCTTGGATCTCCGCTCCCATTCGTGTTGTTCTGCCGGCCGTGCTCGTCTTCTCGATCTCTGCTGTGTCTCTCGCCGCGGCTCCCCCGACCAAGCAACTGTCAGCTCTGCATCGCCAAACCGTCGCTCGCCAACTGACGCAGACGCAGACGCAGGCTGGCCTCGCCTCGTCAGCCTCTCTGCCTCTGGACAGGAGCGGCAGAGATCAATCCCGCGTCGGCTTGCCTTTCTGCTAGTCGCTCCCTCTCTCTGCTGACCCGGACTGCCCCCTCATCGCCTTGCCCATCGCTTTGGCACAGCATGGCCAGCTGAAGGCCGTCCGTCTGCTCTGTGTTTGTCTCTCCTCCCCCTTCCTCGCTGCCCTCCTCGCTGCCCAGAGCCGCTTCGCAATCCTTGCTCGTCACCAGCAACACCATCCTCCCTGTCCCTCACTCTTCCTTTCCTATCTCTTACTCCCTTCATCCTATCCCTCCTCTCCCTGCCGGCTCCTACTCTCCCCCTTCCCTTTCTCGTTCTCCTCAACATCACGCTCCTTTTCACATCTTCTTCTCCGCAGCAACCATCTCTACAGCTCTTCAGCATCATCTTCTCGCATCGTCTGCATTCATACCAGCCAAAGTCACACCAGCTATCCACAAATATCAAACGCTCGACCGGCAGAGATCCTTCGCATCGCCCGCGCTTCACACACGTCGAGCCGTGCGATTGATCCACGCCCATCATGTCCACACAGCGCCCCGTCATCCAGGCCATCCCTCCCTTCAAGGGCGCGCCCTTGCAACCCACCGACGTCCAGAACCGCCGTCCCACCGCAGCAGAGGCCTACGTCGCCCTGGCCAACCGCAAAGCAGGCGCCAACGTCGTCTCAACCCGTGCCACCGGCTCCGAAAACTACCGCCCTTCCCACCACGCAGGCTCCAGCCACCACGCCTCCCAACGTCAGCAGCCCGTCCCCGCCGTCGACCGCAGACAGCCTCAGCATGCTGCCGCCCCCGCTCCCGCCGCCGAACGCCCCAAGCCCACATCGAGGCTGGAGAGGGAGAAGAAGCGCCACCACAACGACCCAAAGAACATCGGCCACTGGCGTCTCGACAAGCTCATCGGCCAGGGCGCCTCCGGCCGCGTCCGCCTCGCCATCCACGACCAGACAGGCCAAAGAGCGGCGGTCAAAATCATCCCCAGGACTCTCATCAACGCGAGTCGAATGAGCTTGCGCGATGCAGACGTCAAGGCCAACAAGATGATCCTCGGCATCGAGAGGGAGATCGTCATCATGAAGCTCATCGAACATCCCAACCTCCTCGGCCTCTGGGACGTCTACGAAACTTCCAAGGATCTCTTCCTCATCATGGAGTACGTCGCCGGCGGTGAACTCTTCGACCACCTCGTCGCCCAGGGCAAGCTCACCCCACGCGACGCACGCGCCTACTTCCGCCAGATCATCTTTGGCATGGACTACTGCCACCGCTTCAACATCTGCCATCGCGACCTCAAGCCAGAGAACCTGCTGCTCGACGAGTCCAAAAAGATCGTCAAGGTCGCCGACTTTGGCATGGCCGCCCTCCAGCCCACCGAAAAGATGCTCGAGACCAGCTGCGGCTCCCCGCATTACGCCAGCCCCGAAATCGTCAGCGGCAAGCGATACAAGGGCACCGCCAGCGACATCTGGAGCTGCGGCATCATCCTCTTTGCCCTCCTCTGCGGACGCCTCCCCTTTGACGACCCCAACATCCAGCAGCTCCTCGGCAAGGTCAGGGCCGGCAAGTTCATGATGCCCGAGTGGCTCGAGCCCGCTTCCAAGGACCTCATCTGGCGCATGCTCGAGGTCGACCCGGAGAAGCGCATCAAGATGGCCGACATCATGCGTCACCCCTGGTTCACCAACAACGGCAAAGAGTCGTCCCACAACCCCGTCTCCACCTCGCTCGACACCCTTCAGATGGAACAGCTCACCCACGACACCATCGACCTCGACATCCTCGGCAACCTCAAGACGCTCTGGTTCGAGCTCAGCGAAGACGACATCGTCAGAGAGCTCCTCTCACCCGGTCCCAGCTGGCAGAAGACCTTCTACACGCTCCTCGTCGCCCACCGTGAAAACCACTCGGCCGACGACGAAGACGACATGGACGACGACATTGTAAACGAGCAGATCGTTACCGCCAGCGCCGTTCCAGCGCATGCCATGCTCGCCTCGTCGGGCGCTGCAAAGACGCTCGAGATCGCCAGGCCGCGCCGAACCGGCGAGGGACCCGGTGCCACATCAGCACCGACCTCACCCAGGCTCGAGAGCTTCGACATGGAGCGCAGGCACAGCACGCCCGAAAAGGGCTCGGCGTACAATACCGTGCCCGTTCGTGCTACCGACGTGACCCCCACCAAGGTGGCATCGCCCCACGTACGACCCGCCAACCCATCGCCTCGCTTGCGACCCTCGCCTCTGGATTCGCCTGCCACCAGCCTCAAGGCTCCCTTTGCCTCTCCCTCCAAGCTCCAGGCTCCCTTGCCCGCGCAGACCGCCCCGCCGAGCGGCAGCCCACGCAGGGAGAGCGATGGAAGCTACGTGCTGCCACAAATCTCGCTGCAGACCGCCTCGCCGCAGCGCAACGAGCGTCCCAACGTCGACTTGCAGCGTCGCAACACTTCGCCCACCAAGGCTGCGCCCGCTAGCGCACCGCCTTCGGCTCGCATCGCACTCGCCAATCTGTACGATGCGCCTGTGTCGGCGCATGGAGCGGCTGCGTCGTCGTCATCGTCGTCCTCCAGCTCGTCGGCAGCCGCGGCGCGATCGCGTGCCAACCGCGGCTCGGGCTCCGAGATGATGCCGCCTCTGGCGTTGCCTGGCCGTGCGTCGTCGCGACCCGTCTCGCCGACCAAGGCTACGTTTGGCGCTGCTGCTACTGCTGCTCCTGCGGCGCCCCAGCCTGCGGCTCAGCCCGTGCTGCAGCGACCCTCGACGGCACGTGCACACACCACGCACGCCGCACCGTCGATCCAGGTGCCGCAGGTGGGCGACGCGACCATGCAGAAGTTCTTCCAGGAGATCGCCGACGAGCTCGCCTCGATCCGCGCCACGGGCGAGAAGCCGGACGCGCTTCAGAGCAAGATCGAGCAGCTCAAAAAGTCGATGGCTTTGCAGCAGCAGCCGGCGGCCACAGCGGCGGCCTCGTCGGCGCCTTCGACGGGTGGTCGAGGTGCCGGCGCGAGGGGCTCCGAGATGAACCAGTTCGAGGATGCCGAAGACGACGTGAGCGAGGGCGAGAGCATGCGCTCGGTCTCGCAGGCGTCTTCGCACCAGCAGAGCTACACGCCCTCGACGCCAATGACGCCGCTGAGCCCCGCCGAGCTCATCGCACCTCTGTCGCTCACGGACAAGGCGAGCGCGCGGACGAGCATCGCCAGCACGGTGGCGAGCTCCAATGCGAGCACGAGGAACTCGGTGCGCAGTGCGCGCTCTGCCACCGAGGCGAGCAGCTCCGGCGGCACGTCTCGGCCGACGAGCGTATTCAGCAACATCAGCACGGGCAGCACTGGGCTCGGTCGCAAGCGCTCGCTGCTCGGGCTGCGACGCGGTGGTGGCGACAAGCACGCGACGCAGCACGATGCCAACACGATCCGATCCATCGCGTACGAGCAGACGGCCGCGCCACCTGCGCTGGCGAGCATCTTTGCGCCGCCTGCTGGATCGAGCGCGCGACCGGGCGCCGGCTCTTCGTCGTCGTCGCGTGCGCCCAAGAACCTTGGTCTGGGGCTCGACATGGGCGCGGGCGGCGTTGGTGGTGCGATGGGCGCCATCTCGCCGCCTACGACGCCGGTGACTGCAGCGGTGGCCACGCTGGCGCCCGTGCCTGGCGGAGGTGCGCCGGGCAAGAAGGACAGCTGGTTCGCGGGGCTGTTCAACTGGAAGCCGGCCACGTTTACGCTCATGTCTACGGACAACTTTTCCGAGACGCTCAACGAGGTGGTGCGTCGGCTGCAGAGCTACGGCGTGCGCGTGGCGATGGACGAGTCGTCGGACGTGCACCACACGACGCTGCGGTGCAGCATGAGCGAGTACCGCGAGTCGAACGGCGTCACGACGGCGGCCAAGCCGCTGCGCTTCCGCGTGGAGCTCAACATCCTGCCGGTGGGATCGGCTGCGAATTCGCCGGCGATGGGCGGTGGGCTGGGGCTGTCGCTGCACGGCGGTGCGGTGATGGGCGGGGGCGGACTGCCGTCGCCGGCGCTCAGCACGTACTCGCGTGGCAGCAGTGCGGGCGGCGTGACGTTTGCGACGTCGGTGCTGGTGGTGCAGGAGAAGGGCGCGCTGAGCACGTTTAAGCTTGTGCATGGGCGGCTGCGTCGCGAATGGACGCTCGACCTGGCTTCGGCGGTGGTTTGATCGCCCTGCACCTTTTTGCTTGCTTTCTCTCTTTGTCTCTTTTATACCTTGTTCCAGTTTTGCTTTGATCTCATTGCTTTGATCTCACACATTCATTTGACCCTCATCACACATACACATAGCAGCTTGGCTTTGACTCGATCCGGATAGTGTTTGCACTCGTCACTCGTTAAACGCTTTTGTTCTTGGTTTGACTGGGCTTGTGATTTGTGTGAATCTTTGCGACGATGCGGGGAGTGGGAAATGGCAGCTGTCAAACACGATGGATGAGGGACGTGTTGGGCTGATGGCGGAGGACTCGAGCCGAAATGCAGACACACACGTGTGGATTGGCGGTCCGCAAATGTCCGACGGCCGACGATGCACCGCAGCCGAAGTCGGGGTCTAGAACGGGGCCCGAACGAGGGTGCCGAGGTGTGCCGACCGACTTGACCGTAGCTTGTCGGGCCATGCTTCCGAAGAGTTTTGCATGGTTGGGATTGGATCCTGCGCGTTCGGAGAAGAGCGAGCGGCCAAGAGCGGCAAGGGAGGAATCGGAATGGAAGGCGGCATCGGCTTTGGATCTGCAGCGCCGCCTCTTTTTTGGATTTTTTTGGGCCCAAACCTCCACTTTTCGGAGGCGCAATGACACACATGCACACACCCGAGGCTCGCCGCGCTTTGCTCCTTCCCAACCCCACCAAAAGCCTTGCTTTCCTAACGCTCCCTCATCCCTACACCACACACACGACACATTCTACAAGACTCTCTTTGGCATCATCATGTCGTATGGAACACACCGAGATGTGGGCGACGTGCAGCGTCGTGAAGCGTGAGTCCTGCTTCCTCTTGCTCCTTCCACCACACATGCTGACCCGTTGCTTTCGGGGGTTGACAGACAATACAATGCGTCGGTGACGGCTGCAGCCAAAGGGTTTGGACTTGGACTGGCGGGTGCAGCACCTAGCGCATACCTGCTCAACCGTAGCTGGCCGGCGTTTCGCGCACTCACACCTGCGATCAAGCTGTTCTTCGTCTCGTCCATCGCGATCGGCACTGGCGTGATCCGCGCCGACAAAGCGGGTATCCAATTCGACCAGGACCACTACACCGATGCGGGCGCCGCGATTCAGCGTCGTGCCCAGACGCGCGAGGAGAGACAGTGGGCCGAGCTGTCGACGGGCGACAAGGCGCTCACGTGGGCCAAGGAGAACAAGTTTTCCGTCGTCGCCGCCACCTGGGCCGCCAGCATGGGCGGCATCTTTGCATACATCCACACCCAGCCCATGACTTTTGCCCAAAAGCTCGTCCAGGCACGCGTGTGGGCGCAGGGCATCACGCTCGCGAGTCTCGTGGGTATGGCCGCCATCACCCAGATTCCGAGTGCGGGCGATAAGATCATCCGTCAGCACAAGGAGGCCAACGCACACTCGTGGAGAGAGTTTGTGCCCCAAGAACCTGCCCAAGACACTGTCAAGCAGTGACACCATCGCTACCATCGCTACAATGCCATCCTTCTCCTTTTTTTGGCTGTCTCAAGGCGAGCTGGATTTGACGTGAAGCGGGTGTGCGTTCGCTGAGCCAAGTGGAGTATTTCCAGCGACTTTCTGACTGTTAGACTCTCGATGAAGCATTTTGTTAGATCGGAGCGGGCGGGGGGCAGCCGGTGCTGAGTTGGAAAGCCGAGGCTGCAGAGGCTGTGCACGGGGGTCGCCGCCTTCTATCGTCAGCCGGGTTATCGCTGTGAAGGCCGGGCCAACTCGCCTCCACTTTGGGAGCGGCGGCGTCGAGTGATGCGATGCGATGCGATGCGATGCGATGCGATGCGATGCGATGCGATGCCAAGCCTTTTTCGGATGGGCCCCTCTGGCATCCATCAACGTGGCCACCTT
>NW_014638902.1:0-7289 GCF_000747765.1 Moesziomyces antarcticus
GATGCCAAGCCATTGCTGCTTCCAGGGGCAAGAGCGAAGAGCGAAGGACCATACCGCCAAGGCTCAGCGCGGGCTCGTTGGCTACAGCGGGCGGGCGCGGATGGCGGCTGCAGCGAATTCCTTGTTTGACGGGCGGGGCTGTCTGGCTGGGCTTTTTCTTTGCGCCGTGGGCTGCGAGATTCCTCTAAATTGTAGAAGCCGTTGGGCAGCTCCGCTCTCCGCGCTTCGGTGCAGCGCGCGCTCCGTGGCTCCGCTGTCGAGGCTGACGAGGAATGCGCGCTGCGTTGCAAGTTGGCCCTTTTGGCGGTGGACGCGAATTTTAGCGGAATTGGCACGCCGCTCCCCGTGGCTGCAGCGCGAAAACCTTGGAATTACTGAGGCGGGCGTCGGCGGTTCCTGGCTGGCTGTGCCGGCTGTGCTGTCTGAGCTCTGAGTCGACGCGGGCCTGGCCTCTCGCTCTCTCTCTCTCTCGACCCAACGGAGCGCCGGCGTCCAGGTTTGGCCACGACTCCGACCGCGCCCACAGCTCGGATCGGATCGGTGCAGATCGGCGATACTCATCCCTCGCCTTCCCGATCGCCCTTCTCTCCTCACACACACACTCTCCATCACGAATGCAACACGAGTGCAACACGAGTGCAACACGAGTGCAACACGAGTGCAACACGAGTGCAACACGAGTGCAAGCATCGTACTGTAACTGGAAAGACTTGCTTGCATGGAGTGCGTAGCGTTTCGAACGGCTTTGCATCTACTTGTTCTGCTGCTGCCCCATCAGCTTGGCACTGTGTACACCGTGAAAGATTCATTGTCAGCATATCGTCATTCGTGCAGTCATGTCCTTGGGGCTGCTACTCACTTTTCCTCGCCAAAGCGCGCACCCACACGCTCCGAGTGCTTGAGGAACTTCTGGATGCAGTTCGACACGCACGTGTCCTGTAGCCAGCCAAAGCAAACAAAGTGTCAGCACGATCCACGCGCCATTGCGCCTCTCGAAAAAGCTTGTACGCACCTCTTTGGAGCTGAGCGCCTTGGAGGTGAAGTCGTTGCAGCACGACTCGAAGCAGCGCTCCACCAGTCCCGTGTACAGCTTGAGAAAGTCCTTCATCTGCTTCTGCTCAATGATGCGCGACATGGCCTGCTGCTCCGACGACGAGAGTCCCGAGACTGTGCCACCAATACCTGTCAGCATGCCATTTCCTCTTCTAGGCCACTCTCCGGGTCGCGCGCGACTTACGATCCATGATGGGCGAATTCAAGCTTGCGCGCGGGTGAATGCAACGGTGGAGTGCTGTGTGTGATGACCGTTGTACAAACGGTGTCAAGATGAAGTGGAGAGAGTGCCAGATCGAATGCGCGATGGATGTCGGCGAAAAATTGGTGAGCCCCATCAGCCTTGGCTCCGACTTCCGAAGTCTGCCATCCACCGCGGGGATCCATTTGGTTGAGCGAGGCAGGCCGAGTCAGCTGCTGCGCGCTCTGCCGTAGGCCGTGACTCGCGCTTGACTCGGGGTGCAGTATCGGGCGTGTGGACGTGCGAGATCCGAAGACTTTTGCGCTTACATAATCAAGAATTTCCACTCTTCGCCATCCGCCGCCGCCGCCGCCGCCGTTCGCACAGGATTTTCTCCACTCTTTCGCCCTTTTGCAGCCAAACTGAGCCTTTCGCACTCCAACCACCTCGCCCATCCATATATACCGCCATCGTCGGTCGCTTCTCGATCCGTACCATCACACAAACGAGCCACTGCATCCTTGGCTCTTACCTCTACTCTCCCACCCTCACCAGCGCCAATTGTCCACTCTCCTTCTCCGCGCTACCATTGCAAACATGGCGGTGCGTTGTCAGTTCGAAAACTCGTCCGAGATTGGCGTCTTTGCACGCCTGACCAACGCATACTGTCTCGTCGCCATCGGTGGCAGTGCCAACTTCTACTCCACCTTCGAGGCCGAGCTCGCCGACGTCATCCCGGTCGTACACTGCTCCATTGCCGGTACACGTCTGGTGGGTCGTCTTACCGTCGGTAACCGTCACGGGTTGCTGGTGCCTTCGACTACGACGGATCAGGAGCTGCAGCACTTGAGAAACTCTCTCCCGGAGTCGGTGGCCATCCAGCGCGTCGAGGAGCGTCTGTCGGCACTCGGCAACGTCATCGCCTGCAACGATTACGTCGCACTAGTCCATCCGGACCTCGACCGCGAAACCGAGGAGATCATCGCCGACGTGCTCAAGGTCGAAGTCTTCCGCCAAACCGTCGGCGACAACGTCCTCGTCGGCTCCTACTCGGCCATCTCAAATCAGGGCGCCCTCACGCATCCACGAACCTCGCTTCAGGATCAAGACGAACTCTCCTCCCTCCTCCAAGTGCCCCTGGTCGCAGGTACGGTCAACCGTGGTTCCGACTTGATCGGCGCCGGTCTCGTCGTCAACGACTTTGCCGCCTTTTGCGGTACCGACGCCACCGCAACAGAGATCAGCGTCATCGAGTCCGTATTCCGCCTCACCGGCGCAGGCAACGGCCAGGACACCGTCAACGAATTGCGCGACGCCCTCGTCGACACCTACGCCTAGAGTAATGCATTCCTCATTTTGGGTTTCGGCTTGCCTTCACAACCAATCACGCCCCTCGCACTTGCCGCGTCTGTATGTGCATGTGTTTGTATATCGCCCCAAAGTGGTGAGAAAGTGTAGAAAAGTGACAGCGAGAAAGGCGTCCATGCTCAGAGCTCGTTGTGCTCGTGTGCCGCTGCAGTGGCGGTGGAGGAGGAGGTGTTTTGCGCGAAGCAAACCGCCGGGGTGGCGACCTTGATCGAGTAGATGCACTTTTCCGCCTCAAAGACATCGCGCAGCTCGTTGGAGGTCGCACACTCGAGGTCGACAATCGCACTGCGCTCGGGACCGTTCCAGCACCGCTGGCCACGCGCATACACCTGCTGCATCCAGTACTCGTCGCTGTCCGGCGTGGCGTCCGCCTTGGGATTCCAGTTGGCAAACGTGCCGAGCGAGATGTGCGCGCCGCCGTTGTTGGGCATCTGCGTGGCCCTGCCAAAGAAGCAGTACTCGTACGTGTACTCGCCCATGTTTTGCGACACACACTGGTTCTCCAGCGCCCGGAACTCGGCGTGGCGGCCGTAGCGCGTGTCAAACTCGTGCAGCTTGTGCCGGCGCGTCGACAGATCGTTCGAGACGCGCGACAGATGCGTCGCCGCCTCCGAGTGCGCGCGACGTGCCGCAGCTACGTTTTCAGGCTCGGCACCATCCGCCGCCTTGGGCCGCATGCGCTTCACGTCGGTGATCACGTTGGCCTTGATGAGCACGTCGAGCAGCGTATCCACCATGGCCTCAAAGTACGGCACCACCCCGTCCGGCAGGTACTCGTGGATGCGGAACAGCAGCCCACCGTCGGCTTCGGCCGCAACGCGCTTGTCGCCCGCCGCGCCCGCCAGGCCGCCGTCCATAATGTCGAGCGGATCCTCGGCCAGCAGGCTCGCGAGCTTGTCCGCATCCCAGCTGCCCTCGTCCAACAACTCGTTCAGCTTGACGTTGTCGGCGGCGAGCTGGTCGACGCCGTCGGCGGCCGCGGCCGCATCGTCGGCACCGTCAGCTGGCGACTCGGACTTGATGCCGCGCCACTCTTTATACGCAACGACGGCGCCCTTGACGGCCATGTCCTGGTAGTTGGGGTTGTATCCCTTGGCGAGGTCGTCGAGCAGCAGCGTGAGCGTCTGGAGCTCGTGCTTGAGCGCGGCGTTCTTGTCCTTGAGCGAGCGGATGGCGTCTTGGTGCGCCGACAGTTTGGCGTAGAGCGGCGTCTTTGACTTGGCATCGATGACCGCCTTGTCGACGGTCTCTGCGCGTACGAGTTCTTGCTTGAGACGTGCTTCGTTGGTGGTGGCCACGTCGAGTTCGACTTCGAGCTTGGCGATCTCGGCGTGGAGCGCCTCCTTGTGCTTGCGGCCGTCTGCAATGTACTTGTCGCGGATCTTGCCGCCTGCTCTGCGCAGATTTTCGAGTTCGGTGGCGCGCTTGCGGTACTCCCTGCCAACCTTGTCGCACCGATTTGGACAGTGCACCTTGCCGTCTTGCTCGTCGGAACCGTCGCAGCACTCTGGATCGCAGATGCCGTCGTCGACGCGGCTGGAGCGGATGCGGGCGGGGATGTGGCCTGCGTTGGCGCAGTAGAAGGTGGCGTTTGGGCAGGCGGAGGTGCCCGGTTCGTCGGAGCCGTCGGGGCAGTCGCAGTAGTCGTCGTTGACGGCTGACCATGCGATGTGCTTGGATCCGTCGAGGCACGTCCAGCTCGGCTGGCCGTTTGCGTTGGATGTGGGCTGGTACTTTTGTGCGTCTGCCGGTGCGACGCCGCGCAGCTGTTTTGTGGATGATGACGATGACGAGGATGATGACGCCGTGGAGATGGCACCTGCAGCGAGTGCTGCGACTGCGAGGTTGAGGCGCACCATGACGAAAAGGCAAAGAGGAGAAGATGGTGGAGCGGAGGAAGGAATGCGGAGATGGCGCGTGCGCCGTCGCTCTCTTTGTCGCCGTGTGATGTGACTGTTCGGGAGGCACGCGTGTGACTTTGGAAAGGGCGGTTGCGTTGCAAGGTTGCACATCCCCGATGGCGACTTCGTTTGCATCGCATCGGGAGATGGGGCGTGTGGAGCAACACGCGGAGGCGCCGACCCGAAAGCAACACTTTCGCTCTCTCTCTCTCTCGAAACGCCGACTTCATCCTTTCCTTTCTACCATCTGCACATCGCCAGCATCGCCATGTCGACAATATCAAGCCAGAATGCGCTCTCCAGCGTAGAGGCTGCACACACGGACGCTACAGAAAACGCGCGATACTCTGCGCCGTCGTCATCACGCGCAAAGTGAGTGTGTTTTTGCCTCTGTACGCCCTCCTGCTCGGAACTTGTCGCTGACCTTGCTCTCGTGCAGATTCGACGCGGCACAGCTGCAGCCGCAGCTGACGAGCACGCTCAACTTGCGCCTGCGCCACGCCACGTGGGACAAGTCGGACAAGGAGCGCAACCGTGCACTCAGCCGATCCATCGCCGAACTCGTCAAGGCCAAGATGCTCGGTGCGTTTGCTCTTTCCACGCCCACTGCCTCTTGCAGCTGCTTTACTGACCACGAGCTTGCATTGCGACAGAGATCGAGCCAAAAGGTAGCGCGTCCAATCTCGACTTGGAGACAGCGTGGCACATCAAGCTCACTCTCATCTCTTTGTGCGGCAGGCTTCAAGTATATTGTGCAGGTGCAGCTCGTCGAGAATCTCGGCCAGGGCGGAAGGTGCGTCGCGCTCAGCCCCCACCTTGACATTGAACCCGGCGCTGACCCTCTCTTTCTCCACTGTGCAATGGCATCCCGCATGCACGCGCAGAGGTGAGTTGGAGCGTTGCAAGCCAGCCATGTCGGCGCGTAGTTTGACTGACGCCTTGACTGCGCGCTTTGTGGGACGACCAGCCGACCTGGCGTGTCACTGGGAAGACAGCGACTCGGTGGTGCAAGAGATGTACTCCAACGTGAGTTTGCCCTCGCTGCTTTCCTTGATCGCTCTGCGTGCTGACCTTTGTGTTTTGCGTGGGCGGCGCGCGCGCGTAGGACACGCTGATCTGCACTGTGCTGTGTTTTGCACTGCGCACCTGAAGAAGATCGAGCTGGATACGGGTATGCATTGAATGAACAACTAGGCATCTTCGAGGTTTCGGTCCAAAAAGTCTCGCAGCTTTTCGAGCAGATGCGCCTTGACGTGTGGTGGCAGTGTGTCTGACCGTGCAAAAGCAAAGGCGTCAGTAAGAGCTCCTCCTCAGTACTGGGTGTAGTGTAGAACCTACCCTTGGCGTGCGGAGTGAGCGCATCGATGAGCGAAGGCACGTCGAGCACTGGCTGTTGCTTGGCCTTGGAAGTGGCGGTGGACTGGAACTGCGCTTCCCAGCCGCACTCGTCGAGCATGCGCTTGAGCAAGATGAGCAGACGCTGCCACTCGCCCGACGCCACGAGTCGCTGATGCAGCGCATTGTACAGCTCGTCTCCCCCCGCTCCTGCGTCGACGCCGTTCGTAGGTCCGAGCTCGCCTTCCTCCATCGTTGCTGGTGCGGTACGTTGGTGGTGGGAGTGTAGCGAATGGGGTCAGCTAGAACGCGCCTCGAGATGGCCAGGAACTCGGATCTCGGAACGCGGAAAATCCCGAGTGTGGAGCAAAAAAAGCATCCGTAATCTCGGCGCCTTTTTTTAATCATCATTCTGAGCTTCTTTTTTTTTCTGCCTGTGCTCCCTTCTACCTCTCCCGACCCATCTTGATCCTTCCATCCTCACCGCATTGTCGCACCATGTCGTCCGCATCTACTGCAGTGCCGCCGGCAAAACGGCCAGAGTACGTGATAGAGCACATGGAGGAGGACGATCCCGACGCACCTGCCGTGTTTCCGCACTGGGCGTTGCTCGAGTACCGCCACATGCTCCAGCTCGTCGGTCCTGGTTCCACCGTGCACTTTACCTCGCTCTCGCACGCATCCCTCGAATCGCTGCGCCAATCTCTCTCCACCGCTTCGGACAAGCCTCAGGCGCAGTTCGAGCTGCATACGGCGAGCATTACGACCATGATGAGCCAGCGCGGTGTTGCGCTCGAGCGAGTCTGCCTGCTCGACCCTAAAAGCCCCTATGCTGTTTCCATCACCGATGCAGGCAAGCACACTAGCCACACCAAGCCCGCGCAGGCAGGTGGTCCGTTTGAGCTCTTCCTGTTTGGCGGGATTTTGGGCGACGATCCGCCGCGCGATCGAACCAGCTCGCTGCGCCAACTTGGCTTCCCCTCCCGCCATCTCGGCGGCGTCCAGATGACCACCGACACCGCACTGGGAGTCACAAAACGCTGCGTCGAGGACGGATACCTCCTCGCACTCGACGACACCACACAGCAAGAACAGGAGTGGGGAGATGCAGACAAGGCCTCCAACAAGCTCGAGTGGGTCAATCACCCGGAACTCCACTTTGGCCATGGCGAAAGCGTAAGTACCCCCGCCCCCTAGCTTGTTTCGCTTGGAGACTGTCGCTGACATCTTTGGCGTTTGGCGGGTTGGGCACAGGTGGAGATGCCGTTCCGATACATGGTCGACGAAGCGCGACCCGCGCTGGCCGACGGCAGCCGACAGCCGCTCATGCCACAAGGCATGCGCCAGCTCATCCAAAACGACCTCGGTCGCAGCTTTGAGTTCTAACCCTCCCGCGCACACAATGCCAACGACTGCCACACCAAACACTCTGACTTGCATGGCCTGTGGGG
>NW_014638903.1:0-7293 GCF_000747765.1 Moesziomyces antarcticus
GGTCGAGCTCTTCTCACACACCCTCGTGCTCTGGGATGCCGAAAAGGAGCCCACCTCGTCGAGCGCTGCGATTCCGACCCTGCCCTCCACCATGCCTTTCTCCTTCCCGCTCACCGAGGATCTGCCACATTGCGTGCACCTCCGCCACAGCTCGCTCACCTACACCATCACCGCACAGCTCTTCAGCCACGATGCCGGCAAGCTGCCTCACGCCATCAAGTGCGTCCCCGTCCACCTCGTCCGCTACATGCGCCCGGGACGTCTGGACGAGGTCGAGCTTGCCGACTTTGACGGCGCCGCACTGCCCACCGACGAGTATGCCTTGCAGCCGCACAACTGGGTCGAGCAGACGCCCACACTCGTCTATGCCCAGATCAACCGCACCATCTTCCGACGTGCAGAGCCCATCGACATTCGCGTGCGCATCCCGCCGCCAGATCCAACCAGCGTCGCCGAAAAGGGACTCAAGCTGCGCGCGGTCGAGGCGGACCTCGTCCGCATCATCCACGTCAAGCGGCCGGCGCGAGCGGCCGAGGGCGGCTCTGCCGATCCCGGCGCCCACAGTGCCTCACATCCGGACGCGCACGAGGCGCTGCTCGCGCACAGCGGCAAGCTGTGCCGCTTCCACTCGCAGCGGCCCGTGCTGTTGCGCTTGACGCTCCATCCGCCGTTCGATCGCGCCAACATGCCGCATCCTCATCCGGACCACGATGCGCTCGCCTCCGGCCCCGTGTTTGGGCGCGGCGGCGGCGGCGGCTGCGAGAGCATCAGCCAGGAAACGCTCATGCACAAGGTCAGCTTCGAGGTGCGCATCAAGATCGGCATCCAGGGCGGCCGCGGCGAGCGCAGGGACATCACGCTTCGACGCCCCGTCAAGATCCTCCCCGGTGCCGCTGGGGCGCTGGAGCATCTGGAGCAGGATGCGCCTCGGGGGACTAGCGCGCTCGAGGAGAAGGAAAGGCTCAAGCGGTCCGAGAAGGCGCGCATGCTTGCAGACGACCAAGCGGCGGGCGCGTCGAGCTCGCGTGTGGACGCAACCACGTCCGACCTGCTCGATTTCGGCATGGACGACGAGTACGATGGCTACGAAGATGTCGGGCGCGGGTTGCACGAGCTCATGGATGCTGCCGATGACGGCGGCGCGGGAACTAGCACCGACTATGCCGACCATACCGAGCGGCTCGAGCAGCTGCGCAGATTTCTCGAAGTCTCGGACGCATCGGCGCACGACGATGGTCCGCCACCCACGCTGCTCGAGAGCCGCAACGACCTGCAGGTCGAGGTGGAGGTGCAGGGTGTGGGCTTTGCCATGCCGCGGCAAGCGAATCGTCATCCCGCCGACCCGTATCCGGACATGGGCGGTATGCCGGACGATGCTTTCCCGCCTCCGCCTCCTATTGATGCGCGTGACACCCGCGGCATGGGCGTATCGTCGTCGTCGTACCTGCTTTCTGCGGATATTGATGCGCGCGCCGATCTGTCGTCGCACCAAGACGATCCACCGCCGCCTCTGTCTCCTCTCCTGAGCCGATCGGTGGCCGAAGGCAGCTCAAGCGGCGCGGCGGGCTTGCAAGCCATGCACAACGATGCGCGATCTGATGTCGAGCATGCAGAGGCCTACCCGGCGTATTTGGTCGGCAGTGCATCTTCGTCGATGCAGCCGGACGGGGAGGAGGAGCATCCGTCGTACGAAGCGGCCATGTCGGGTGAGGCGCAGGGTGCAGGTGGGCAGCATGAGCCACCGCCGTATGCGGACGGGTCGGCACATCCAGATCCAGCACCCAGCTTTGACCATGCCGTTCGACACGCGGGTGTTGCAGCAAGTGCGCCTCGCAGCGCAGTCGCGCGTACGGCAAGGGTGGGCAGCGCACGTGCAAGCGAGGCACATGCTGGCGTGCAGGGCTTGGCCCTCAGTGCGGATCATAGACCCCCCGCGTACGGCACATCGCCACATCCGCCATCGTACGACGCCTGAGCCTAGGCTGGGCTATAACCCTCTCGATGCACGTAATCGATCTCCATTTTGGGTCACAGACTCAATCGCACCTGCAGCATCAATCTCAGTATCGACACAGCCAAGGTTTGGACGATTCGATGCGTTGGAATTCGGGAAACGAAGTGGGGGTGCTGGGGTGCGGGGATCAAGTGCGCGACTTGCCGTTATCCTTGAAGCCGCCTTCGTGGGAGCCGCCATGGTGGAGGGGCTGTCTCTTTCCCTCGTCTGGGTTGAATTGGGCCGAACGGGCGTTTGCGCCCCACGTGCTCTGCGACCTATCCTCGGGATGGATGGCGTCCTCGCCTGCACCGCTGGTTTGTGCGCCCTTGGCCATTGTATGCACCTCCGGATGCGGGGCGGCAGCTTTGGTGCTTGCGTTGGCAACGCTGCTTGAGGGCATGGCACCTTCGGCCGGCTTGGGCATTTCAGACGGTGGACGCGAGTCGATAGGCGCGTCTGCGGTAGTGTACCCGGGGTGGTCACTCACGCTTCCCTTGGCGTCAGAAGCGGGGGAGGTGCGAGAAGACGCCGCGGGTGGTTGGGCAGACAGCGCGGCGCAGGTGGAGAACGACTTGGACTTGCCAAAGAGGGACTGGGCGGCGTTGCGTGCGATCTGACCAACGCGCTTGTGCGTGCGTGTCTCGGCAGCTTCTTCCGACCCCGTGAGCTGCTCGTACTCGGTACGTTCACCCCGTCCGCGGTGGTCGGCAAATGCGCCCTCGTGTCCGCCAGGAGACTCGGGCTCCGGTGAAGGTCGCGACGCATTGGGTCGGTTAGGGTACGCCTCGTTGAAGGCTTTGAGCTTCTGCTGCACGCCCGGGTAGTGCGCATCGTCACGGCCGTCGTCGAATCGCTCCTTGTTGTTTTTGGGCGCGGCAGGGCCTTCGCGGATGAGCTGCGGCTGCGCATTGTACACGCGCGCGGCAGAGGAGAACGCGCGACGAGACGCGGTCGGCAACATAGCAGCACGCTGCATGAGTAGAGTGTTGAGCGTCATTGTGTGGGCTGGTATCGTGGGAGGAAAAGATGGTGGAGACGATGAGAGTGCTGGGTCCACGACAAGATGTGCAAAAGTCGAAGCCCGTGACCGCCTGTGAAACGGGGTGCAACGCACGGATTGGTAATCGTGTAGCGCTTGGGCTCGACGATGTCATGTCTAGGGTCTCGTGTGCCCAACGCAGCAGCTTGACAGCTCGATCGACTGCAGCAGCTGTCCTTCCGCCGCGCGCAGCAGCGAGGATCGAGTGGCATTCGCCTCCACACCATGGCCGCGCTGCAGTGCAAGCAACTGACAGCTGCTGCGTCTATGTCATGACGCATCCCGATGTGGAGGCCCGTTGTAAAATCGGGACAAAATGCAAATATCGGGAGAGACGGTCCACTGTCAGCGTGACTAATGCAGATTGGAGAATTTTGAGCTGCAACGGCGGACGAAGAGATGCACGCCGCTCAGTTGGTCTTTCTCTCTGCCGCTGCCAAGGTTTATTTTTTTTTTTTCCGAAGGGTGCAACGAAGCCACCCCATCCACGGAAAGCCCCGTCGCATGCGCCATCGTTTCGTCTCTCTTACTTCCACATCCATCCCTCTTCTTAGACCCGTGATCCCTCCTGACTCCGGTGTGAGGTCTTGCTTCCGCAACCACAACTACAACTCCATCCCACCACTCTCCGTCTCGCACATTTCCGCAACAATGTCCGCTCCCAACCCCAAGGCCTTCCCGCTGGCCGACGCCACGCTCACCAACCAGATCCTCGACCTCATCCAGCAGGCTTCGCACTACAAGCAGCTCAAGAAGGGTGCCAACGAGGCCACCAAGACGCTCAACCGCGGCATCTGCGAGTTCATCGTGATGGCCGCCGACGTTGAGCCCATCGAGATCGTGCTCCACCTGCCCCTCCTCTGCGAGGACAAGAACGTCCCCTACGTCTTTGTCCCCTCCAAGACCGCCCTCGGCAGGGCCTGCGGCGTCTCCCGCCCCGTCGTCTCGGCTTCTGTCACCACCAACGAGGCCCGCGAGCTCCAGAGCCAGATCCAGACCGTCAAGCTCGCCATCGAACGCCTCCTCATCTAAAGCCGTCGTTCGTGCGAGACTGGCATCCTAGCCATGCTCGAGTGCGGCGTTCCCCTCCTTCGTCCATGTCCGCCTTCGATTGTAATCTCGCAACTGTAACATTAGCGCTCCCTACGCAACTCAAATAATTGCTCTTTCCTTGCACCCATCATCGTGTTCAGCCTTACGGTCAGACGCACTGATGCCACATTGTTATTGCAGCGACCGTCACCGCAAACTACTCTGCGAACGTCGATGCCAGATCCGTCGCTGCATTCAGACGCAGGAGCGTCAACTTTTGCGCCAGGGACTCGGCCTGTTGCTCGTGCGCCTCGCCCTCTTGCTCGGGCCCCTCGTCCTCGCCAGCTGCCTCGGTGCGGGATTCGTGCAGCAAGCGGCGCAGGTCTCGCACGATCTTGCGCAACATCGTCCTGCGGGCGCGCGTGTCCGGGCTCACCTCGCGCGCGCGGCTGGCGTAGCTCGCCTGCTCCGCCTCGGCGATCTGCTGTGCGTGCTGCAGGAAGCCGTCGCCGAAGCAGCGCATCATCTTGGCCACCTGCAAGCTGTAGTGCGTGTCCAGCCCAATCCCCCGGTGGAGCTTGTGATGGAAGACGAGGCTGACGTCCTGTCGCTGCTGCACCGTGCTCACGTGGAGATGCTGGCATACAACGCCCTCCTTGCCGTCAAAGCCGTCGACCAGCTCGCCAAAGTGCGTGGCGAAGAACACCGTGCTCACCTTGTCGTTGAGCAGCTCCTCGACAATCGCCGTCGCCACGGCCGATCCCTCGTCGGGACTCGTGCCGCGGCCCATCTCGTCGAGGATGACGAGCGAGCGAGGCGAGCCCACGCTGAGGATGAAGGCCGACGTGCGCATCTCGGTCGCAAACGTCGACAGGTTCTGCGTCGCATCGTCCTCGTGCGTGAGCAGGCTCAGGATGGCGTCCGGGATGGGCAGCGTAGCGCGCGTCGCCGGGACAAAGCATCCGATGCCTGCCAGCACAGTGATGAGCGCGATCTGACGCAGGAACGTGCTCTTGCCAGACATGTTGGGGCCTGTGATTAGGCACACCCGCTCGCCCGCACCGAGGCAGATGTCGTTGGGCACAAACGCTCGTCGGCGTCGCGTGAAGATGGCCGAAGAGGCAGAAGCAGGCACGTCGACACGGTCCAGGATTGGATGCCGTGCTCTGCGGATGTCGAGCGAATCGCCAAACGCCGGTCGGACGTAGTTGTTTGCGATCGAGACGTTCGCGAAACTCACCACCATATCGAGCAGCGAGAGCGCCTCGGACACCTGCCCATCGCATTTTGCACACCGCCAGTCCGTCAATACCAACAGCGACGACGGCGGGGACACGAGAGTCATGCCCACCTTGTAAAGCGACGCCACTTTGCCAATGATCTCTTCGATGAGTTCATCGATGATGGTGTCCGACATGGTCAAGACCTCGTTCATCGATTCCACGAGGCGGGCATTGAGCTTCTTCTGTGAGGTCCAAAGGTTCGATGTCTTGTCAGTGTCCGCGAGGCATTCGAGATGGTGTTGATCTAGTCCTTGGCACTTACGAGAGTCAATGTCAACATGGTGATAGTGTTGCCCGTCTTTGCCGGAGTGACGTTGGTGAAACGCTCCGGAAGGTTTTTGATGCGGCTCCTCTCGCACTTTGTCTGGAACTGTGCAGGAACAGCCAATGTCAGCACGCCTCTCTGATCGTCACACAGCCGGTGCAGCCGCCTCTTGCTCACTAGGAAGCCCGTGTGAACCATCTTGAGCGTGATGGACAAGCCAGTCTCCTCTGCCGTTTTCGAAGGTCAGCCAAAGAGTCAGCGTCGTGTGTTTGTCGGTTTCCGTTCCGGTATGACTTACGAGACTCCGCTTCGCAAAGCTGCAAGATGTCGCTGCGTGGACGTTAGATGGTCGGGTCGGCTCAGTGCAATGCTGCAGTGACTCGGTCATTGTGAGCGAGGACTCACTTGATGTTCTCCTTGTACGTCTCCCTCGCCACATCGAGCAGTGGGCTCTTCTCCGCCCGAACAGCGTACTGGTCGGAACGGATTTCGGCGTCAGTTTTGTGTAATTTGGCTCCGGATGGCCCTGCGGTGGGACTCACGAGCTTAGCGTTTCGACTACTGAGGCCTCCCTTGGCATGGATGATGTCGTCATCGATGGTTTGATAGATAGCTTCGGCGATCAGGTCGAGCTCCTCGGCGTCAAGGAACTGTGGAAATGTGGACGGAGCAAGTTTGAGCGCCGTATCCAAGCGCTCAGTCATGACTGATTCGCGACTTGTCGATCAGCTTACCACCTGGACGGCTTGGAACAGACCACTCGAAGCATTCTGAAGAGCAGCCCGAGCTGGAGAAGATGGCGGGAGCAACATTAAAAATTCAAACCTGAAGAACCTGCTGATCGCAGACTTTGCTCGGACTCACCTGAAGAGAGCGAACGGATCAGTGTCCTCAGGCTCAGAATGCTTCCGACCTTCCGCTCCGTCTCGCTTCGGGGCGTTGCGACGCGGCGCTCGCTGCACGATAGAGCGTTGACGAGCTTGTCGAGGTCGATGCCACCATCTCGAATGGGTTTCAGGCTCTGGCGGATGGCGTAGAATCGCTCCTGTCGAGATCCAAATAAGAATGTATGCTATGATCGTAAGACTCGACGAGATCATAAAGATCGTTGGGATGATTCCCACCTCGTCTCGGATACATTCTGCTACCGCATCCTGTCGGACAGCGATCGCTTCGAGATCTGAAAATTGTGATATGAGGGGCAAAGACTCAGAAAGTGTGAATCGATCCTTAGCAACCTCCTCGATACATACCTCTCATTGGCTGAAGAATATTCATCTTGAGAAGTCGACGGCCCATTGGAGTGGCACAATGATCCAGGAGACCTACGTGTGAGTGGTGACAGAGTGTCAATGGAAAGCTCCTTGGCTTCTTGCTGTATCGATAGCGGCTACGCACCGTAGAGACAGTCCTTCGAGCCGGGGTTGATGAGATTGCGGACCAATTCGAGGTCATGCGCCGTATTGCTGTTGATCAAGATGGTGCCTACAGAGTGATGACGACAGATGAGCTTCCGCAGGTTCTGCTTGGATGAAAGGATGCTTCCGACTGACCTTCTGGAACGACGAATTGGATTCGCAGTGACCTTGGGGTGAAGACTCGGTTCAAGCTCTGTGTGAAGAAGCTGCAGTCAATGCGGCATCAAGAAGCTGTGGTCAGCAAATGTTGCAGGCATCCT
>NW_014638904.1:0-7605 GCF_000747765.1 Moesziomyces antarcticus
CCCCACGTCGATACACTGGCATCATGCTCAAGTTCAGCCTGCTCCAGCTCACCACGCTCGCACTCGTGCTGCTTGGCAGCCAAGAAGCACTCGCCGCACCAGGCAAGAAGCGCCCTGTCGAAGCCGTGAGTTTCCTTTAGCAGGCCGTCGCGATGTTGAATCGCTCGCTCACCACCGTCCTCCTTTTGCAACAACAGAAACGCCTCCGCAACGATGTCAAGCGCAAGGATCTTCTCGACGGCGCCAAGAGGCTGCAGGAGATCGCCTACGCCACCACGGAGCGCAACCGCGTGTTTGGCTCGCCCGGCCACAAGGCGACGGTGGAGTACATCCAGAGCGAGCTGCGCAAGGCGGGCGACTACTACGACGTGTACCTGCAGCCCTTCACCGCGACGTATGCCGAGCACTCGGCCGAGGTGGCGATCGACAACAAGGCGATCGAGTCCAACACGTTCACCTACTCGCCCAATGGCGAGTTCAACGATCTCGAACTCGTACCCGTCAACAACCTCGGTTGCGACCAGGCCGACTTCCCCGCAGGCGTCGAGGGCAAGATCGCACTGATCAAGCGAGGCACTTGCGCGTTCGGCATCAAGGTCGCTCGTGCGGGCACGGCCAAGGCGGCTGCTGTGCTCATCTACAACAATGCACCGGGCGATGTGTCGGGCACGCTCGGCAGTGCAGGACCTACGCCCGAGGGCCCCTTTGTGCCCGTCGCCGGCGTCGACCAGGAGACCGGTGACGCTCTTGCGGCTCGTCTGGCTGCGGGCGAAAAGGTGACGGCCGACATGAAGCTCGAGGGCGTCATCGAGGACCGCACCACGCACAACGTCATCGCCGAATCGCGCGGCGGCTCCAAGGATCAGGTTCTCATGCTGGGTGCGCACTCGGACAGCGTCACCGCCGGTCCCGGCATCAACGACAACGGATCCGGTTCGGTTGCGCTGCTCACCGTCGCCAAGAACCTGGCCAAGTACAGCGTGAACAACGCGGTCCGCTTTGCCTGGTGGTCGGCCGAGGAGTACGGCCTGCTGGGTGCCGAGCACTACGTCGGCGAGCTCTCGCAGCAGCAGAAGGACCAGATCCGCATCTACCTCAACTTTGACATGATCGCCTCGCCCAACTATGTGCTGAGCGTGCACGACGGCGATGGCAGCACCTTCAACACCACCGGCCCCGCCGGATCGGCGCAGGCCGAGGCGATGTTCTTTGACTACTTTAAGAACGTCGCCAAGAAGCCGCTGATCGAGGGACCCTTCGATGGCCGTAGCGACTACGGGCCGTTCCTGGACGCCGGGATTGCTGCTGGCGGTCTCGACACTGGTGCCGAGGGTCTCAAGACCGAGGAGGAGGCCAAGCTGTTTGGCGGCGAGGCGGGCATCGCGTACGACCCCAACTACCACGCGGCTGGCGACACCATCGACAACCTCGCCATGGAGGCGTTTGAGGTCAACACCAAGGCCATCTCGCACGCCGTCGCGCTCTACTCGACGTCGTTCGACAGCCTCGGCCCCCGCGCCAAGGTGGCAGCCAACCGCAGGGACGTCGCCAAGAAGGTCGACCACAGCAACCACCGATGCGGCGGCGACCTTGCGCTTCTGTGATGTGCTGTGCTTGTGTATGAATAGGTTTTCCGTAGCAAAGCATACAGGTTTGACAATATCGCCATCTGCCAGTCTTGACTTTGAGACCGTACCTTTCAAGCGAGACCATGGCTGAGTATCGGACTGCAATTTGCTGATACCATACGGTCAGCCCCAAATGGCAGCTCGGGCACAGCCGTGTCGCTTCAAGAACATCAACATGAACGCTGCCCCGGACCCAACTGTGGACATCCAGGACCTCGACTCGTGGCTCGCATCGGTAGCCACCACTCTGGCGCCCACGACGCAGTCTACAGAGGCTGCAACTGCGCTTCCCGCATGGCTGCAGGAGGCGTTGGACGGTGCGGAACTTGGACCTACAGCGGGTCCCTCGAGTGCTGGGCCCTCGACGGTAGCAGACGGATCCACCTCCGAGACATCGGGTCCGTCGAAATCACTCGAAAGGATCCGGCGCAAGAATCGGTTGGCGCAGCAGAGAAGTCGTCAACGGCGCAGCGAGCATGTCAAGGAGCTCGAAGACCAGGTGCGCCAGCTCCGACAGCTGCTCGAGCTCGAACGACAGCGCAATGCTGCATCCGAGTCAAATCAACTAACCGCATCGCAACGGCGAATGCCAGCCTCTCACGCGACGAACAAAGAAGTGCGAGGCTCGGTGAGCATGTCTCGTCTGCTCGCCATGCTGGCAGATGGCACCCTGGACGACCGGTTCTTCCCGCTGCTTGGGAGGCATTTCGACAACTCGAGCTTTCACAGGCGATCCGACGGCAGCCTGCGTTCGGCCCTGACCGATCCCGACTCGGCCATATCGTGGCAGGTGTCGTTCAACACGGACAGCAGCAACTTTGCGCGAGCCGCGAGCACACAGCTAGGTCTTCCGTCGGCGATCGTCATGCCCGAGCTTGTTCTGTACAAGGTGTGTCGATTCTACTTTCGGCTGCTATTGCCGTTCAGCACGTCGTTCGGAAGCGGCATGGTCAATCTCGCCACGGCCGAGCTCATGCAAGAGCCCGAAAGCGTATCTGCGCGATGGAATCGCCATCCCTCGGACGCAAGTCACAGCCTCGACGACACAGGCACATTGCCGGAACTGCTCATGCCGACGCGGTTGCAGAGCACCGTGGGTTCGCATCCGATCGAGATCGCCATCATCCCGTTTGCGAGTCTGCGCGATCGATTGCTGCTCACCGTACTCGCCATGAACGGCACACAGAGCTTCGAGGTCGAAGACGCAGCAGGAATGATATGGCCGGATGAAGACATGATCTACGACCATACTTTCTCGACCAAGCCCAACAGCGGCAAGCCCATCGAGCGTGCCGAGTCGATCGGTTCTCGACCGGCTGCACCAAGAAAGGATCCACTGTGCCCAGCAGCGCGTGCGTGGCTCGACGAGTTTATGGTCGACTTTGTCGGCTCCCTGCGCGTGTGGAACGCCAGCGACGACTGCTTCAACACCACCGCCTTTGAGCTGCGCCCGCACTTTGTCGCCAAATACCGCCTCTTGTTCGACGCCGAGCTGATCCGGACGAGCAACTTTTGGAGGAGCTCGCGCGGCGAACCCAGTCTGCGCACCAGGTGACCCGCGTATTCAAGCTCAATTTCAACTCGGTCGGATCTCGCAGACCCTGGCGGACGTGATTCAAGGACAATCGCATGCATTTCACTTTACGAGCCAAACGTAACGATCAAGGAGAGGGGCGCTTGGCAACCTCGTCGAGCAGAGCCTCGGCGGCGAGCTTGCCGAGGTTGTTGGACGCCAGAGGCGAGTCGCCGGTGAGGAGGTAGCGGTCGCGGTGCACCTGGCCGGTGATGGCGTCGTTGATGATCTCCACGCCGAGCTTGCGCACGTGCTCGCCCACGAGCCAGGGCATCTTGCCCGGGATGTAGCCAATGTCGATGTTGGCGCCCTTGTCGAGCGAGTCGGGGAAGCAGACGATTTTATAGCCGTCGTAGATGTACTTGGCACCCTGCGGCTTTTCCACGTCGGCGGCGAGCAGGCACGCGGGGCCGTGGCAGAGCGTGATGAGGAAGCGCTGGTTGGCATCGGCCCATCGCAGCACATCACCCACCGTCTTGGAGAAGGGGATGTCGTTCAGCACGCCGTGGCCACCAGGGATAAAGACACCGAGGTAGGGCGTGGCCTTGTCAAAGCCGCTGCCCCACACCTTTTCGAGCGAGAGCGGCGAGCGCAGCTTCTCGGCATACTTTTCGTAGATCCCCTTGACGGCATCGTCTTCGCTGGGGAAGGCCCACACTTCAAACTTGACAGGGTCGCCCGAGGGCGTGGCAATGTCCACGTCAAAGCCAGCCAGATCGAGGTGGAGCAGCGGCAGCAGCATCTCTACGGGGTGGTTGCCCGTCGAGAAGAACTTGCCGTCGGCCATCTTGAGGTATCGCTCCTGCGATCCGATCAGCAGGATCTTCCACTTTTTGCCCGTGTAGGCATCGTACTTGGCGCCGTCAAAGTCGGTCTTGGAGGGCACGTACTGCGTCAGCGAAAAGGGCGAGGGGAAGAAGGCGTTGAACTCGGCCTGGTCGGCCACGGGCTGGCGGTCGTTGGTCTGCGACATGGTGGAATCTCTGTCTCTACAAAGGCACGGGGATGGGTGGGAATTGGTAGCGGCAACTTCGGCTGATCCGATCGGCGCTATATATGCCTTTCGGAACGCAGCAAGAAGTACTAGTCAAGCCGTCGAAGCATCGCAAAATCCGTGCGCCGCTTCGATGCGGTGAGCGAGCTCTGCAGACCGACCCGACGCACAACTCTCGACTCGCATTCGGCAACTGCTGTACCAACAATGGAAGGCGGTGAGAACAATGGCAGGCTGCGAACATTAGAATGTGCACGGCCCTCCAAGCCTCGCGGACAGCATCCGACGATTCGGGTCTGCAGCTGCACCCTGTTGAGTCAGCCCCCGGCTATGCGCAGATTCCCCTCATTTCACGCCCCTCTCGCATATTCCGAGCCGATAAGACTCGATTTTGGGGCGGAATTCCACGCAACTTCGGAAT
Organism: Moesziomyces antarcticus; assembly: GCF_000747765.1. NCBI lineage: Eukaryota > Fungi > Basidiomycota > Ustilaginomycetes > Ustilaginales > Ustilaginaceae > Moesziomyces > Moesziomyces antarcticus. The sequence continues at coordinate 4,617 of NW_014638904.1, forward strand.
TTGCCGAGCAACGTGATCCGCTGCCGCAACGTTGACTCAACGTTGACTCGGCCCACCCGGTCGAAACCCCGGCCGTTGAGTCAAGCGGGTTGAGTCAAGGAGACCGACAGGCTCGGCACCGGATGCGGGAGCGCCCAATGCCTAGTCTCCACCATGGCCGCGGCTCCAAGATTCAGACGCGTCAGCCTGCGAGGAATCAACCCGAGCGAGCGGCGCAGGCATGCACGCTCGCGGATGCGCACCTCGCCAGCATAGCCGCCCAGATGGCCTAGCGCACCCAATATGCGCTCTGTTTCTTGACTCAACCCACTCAATCAGAAGCCCGAGTGGGGTCGGAGCTGACACCCCGAGCCCGTTAGGTCCGGACGAGTTCCCCGCGTCAATCTCTAGATCTCTGCACGTCCGGTGGGGTTCCCGTTCGGAGGCTTCCGAGAATCGCCCAAACGCACGCACTTGCATTCCATCAACGCCGCCGTGTGAATGCCCTCGCAAGGCCTCGCCTGATCCGATAACGTTGATGTAATGAAATGATCACAGGCTGTCAGTCATTCTAACTTGATCCTTCTAGTCCGTGCTTCACTCCCAAACCTCTCGTTCGTCACTCTCACGGGCGGAGCGATTGTCGAACAATGCTCGCTCTCCATGAACCCCTTGTCGATCTTTGAAAGAGGGTACGCATAGTCATGAATGGTAAAATACTTTCCAAGGTACAAGTTTGCGCTTGCGCTTCTCAATTTTGCCAACGTATCTTCTCGGATGACAAGTAGCCAGTGACACCCATGGGCAATGAGCCAGCCTGAGCCATGTTCAATGTGCCGTAGTACTCCAAGGCCTCTGCGCCGTAGAGCTGTACGATCCGCTTCCAGTAGAACGGGGTTCGTGACTTTGTGGCCGCTCGCTGGTACGCTAGCCAGCCGTCGACGCGCTGATCATCGAAGATGAGTTCAACGCCAATGTCTTCCTCGGCTCCCTTCAAATCCTCGAGTAGAGTGCTGTAGGCCGAGCAAAGCGCAGGCTCCGTCTCTTCGGCATACCGAACGAAGCTTTGGAAGGTCATGAATGTCTTGTCTTCGTCGGCCTCGAAACCACGCGATTTTCGCCTCAGCATGGCCTGGTCCCACCTCTCGACCAGCCGATCGAATCGTTGGCGTGCTCCATACCACGCCTTCTGAACGATCTCGCGGGGAGTATCTTGGGTCTTGACAAGCATCTTGGTGCTGAGCTCTACCAATGGGTTATGGAGGGCCAAACCACCTAACTCCGCGGGGAAATAGACCAGGCTGGCTGGCACGCCCTGCCGATGGCCGAAGCGCTCTTCAATCATGGTTCTCACCATGTCGGTCAAATTGTGATGGCGGCCACCATCTACTTGCAAGAGACGCTGCTGTGCCATCTCGAATGATAGCATGCAGATGCGAATGTGGTCTGTACCTAGGCATTTTGCTGGTTTGCCGAAATTGTTGACGAAGAAGCTGTTCATGTAGCTGTTCCATACTCGCACCCAAGACATGATGCTCGCCGTTGCATCAAGCTGTAAGCGCATCTCCTGGATATGCAATTCCAGCTGAGCTAGGTCGATGTCCCAGTGACCTTTTTCAGCGGACAGAATAAGAAATCCCCAACGGATCGGATTCCATGGGAGACCACATTCGGCTTGCTGGCCATCATCGTCCTTGGCTTGTGCCGGAAGCACTGGTACGTCTTCTTCTGACAGAGGGCTGGCCGAGCCTTTCAATGAGCATGCTCCCGTTTTATCCATGTTGAGCTCCAGGCCAGTAGCTGCGCAGAAGTCCTGCAGGGTTTTCCAAGCGACGGCGCACTGATCTTGCTGGCCCCAAAACCAAAGGTCATCGTGAATCCGGTAGAGGTAGCCACCGTGCGTGGCTTGATTGACGGCAAAGTCCAATGTCACTAAGACCACCTCGCCAAAGAGCGCACTGATCTGGTGTGCGATAGGCGTGCCACAGGACCGTCTGCGACTCTGCACGTCAGCACCATCAGAAGCGAAGGAGACCATAGGCGAGAGGAATTTGGCGAAGAGATCCAACCATTTTTGCGGAAGGCCAAAAAATTTGAGAACCGTGAGGATGGTTGTGTGGGACAAAGATGGGCCAAACCAACGGAAGTCGGATTGCAGCACTGTGAAGTGACCGTAGAGGTCACCTTGTATCAGCTGATCGGCGGTGATCATGCGCAAAAGCTGCTGCTTGATGTCGACAAACGATGTGCCGTAGCTGCCATCGTTGTCACCGTCGCAGCCGTTCTCGTACGCCTTGGCAAACGACTTGCGTGTCGTTGGCGAGATGGCCGAAAGCCAGAATCTTTGTTTGAATAGCTTTTTGCGCAAGTAGCTGATGCTGGCCGTCTGCTCTGCCTCGACGCTCTCGTTGATCTGGTAGAATTTCTTGGTGCGAATGCGCTCTTCGTCCGGTGTGGGCTTCCGGCTTGCGCCATGTTTCCATGCGTGGTCAAAAAATTGCACAAAAGCGGCATGAAAGCTGTCGGACCACATGCTCCCAATGTGGGCAAGGAAGACAGCCTGGTAGACTTCTTCGTCCATGTAGACACGGTATTTCCCGTTGATATGACGACGCATCGTCATCCTCACACCGCCATCAGCCCATTGCCACGACTCAATGTTGTCGAGGTCATGGTTGAGGATGTCGGCGATCTCGCGTAGAACGCTCTTGTGTGCTTTGAGATCCTGCAAATTGGACCGTTTTCCGGCAGTGTACAAATCGTTGGACAGCACCTCGTCGATGGCATTTCGGACAGCTTTCTCATCGAAGCGCGCAAAGATCTTGCTGTCGAGCCCGATCTTCTCTCGCAATTGATCTAGGGCAGAGGAGGAACCCGCTTTGAGGGACTTGGTTGCTGGGGCAAACGTGGCGGTGAGGTTAGGGTTAGGGTTAGGGTTAGGGTTAGGGTTAGGGTTAGGGTTAGGGTTAGGGTTAGGGTTAGGGTTAGGGTTAGGGTTAGGGTTAGGGTT
>NW_014638905.1:0-7761 GCF_000747765.1 Moesziomyces antarcticus
TTGGGGTGAAGACTCGGTTCAAGCTCTGTGTGAAGAAGCTGCAGTCAATGCGGCATCAAGAAGCTGTGGTCAGCAAATGTTGCAGGCATCCTTAGTGCGTGGCCATCTGTCTGCCGGTGATCCGTACTCGAATAGTGCGGCCACTGCCGAAAGAAGGAAATACTTGTCGGCGACCGCCACGAGAATCGCTGCTCGCGTCGAGGCCTTTGCGCTGGAGTCGAGCGAAGCAAGGCCCGTCTGAGGACGCGACGATGCAGGACGCTCTGATTCTTGACTGGCAAGGGGAGCAATCTGACGGTCGCGCGATGATAGCCTGTGATCGATCTCCTTGGCTTCATTCGCTTGGTCAATGTCATCGACCAGGAGGCGATCGAGATAGCGTGCGCCTGGATTGAAGTGCGAAAGATTAGCGAACGAGAGACCGATCAAGGCGCAGAGAGAGTGGCGACGCGTGCTTACCCTCTTGGTAATCCCAGGATCTGCGCGGGATGGGAGAAGCCTGGATGTCGAAGAGCTCTTCTAGGCAGCGGATCAGGACGGAAGTGCCATTCCTGTAGTCTGACGTTGGAGCATCTTCAAGGTCTGGCTCGCTTGCTCCTTGATCCCGGATCTTGATACGCTTGGATGCGCGTGAAGACGACGCGGAGGATGGTCCGGTGCGAAAGGCCACGCCTGAAGCCGGAACCAGGAGCACGCTCGGCGGGTAGAGCGACATGTGATGGATGGTACGGACGTAAGTGGGCGTGTCTGCAAACTGGGTGATCACGCACATGCCTGGGTGTCGGAAGCAACATTTCTCCAATGTCAGTACTCGTGTTTGTAGAGCGGAAGGAAAGGCGACCTAGGGAAAGAAGCGTACCTGTGTCCCGCTCCAATGAAGCAATGCCAACTTCGCGGCCGATTCCGCGATTTTCAAGGACGGCACAGATGTAGTTGCCGGACGAACCGTCGGCGGTGACAAGCCTGGATCGATGGTAGGAGGAGGCGGTAAAGGGACGCAGCGGTTCGTCTGGTGGGCCCGATTGACGAAGAACTTCAGGCGCAGCATTTTGTCCCTGGTTGTGAGGCCGCTGATCAGCTTGGAGAGGCCGTGGAAGTTCTCGAGGGGTTTGTGATCTTTCGAGAAACTCTCTGGGCGGCGGGGCGCTACGCGTGTTGAGCCAGTCTACATTCTGGCGGGAAGGCATGTGAAGAGTTCGAGACTGCGATGTAGCCTGCGCGTCCGTATCTGGGGTGAATAGACGAACATAAGAGGCAGGCATCACGAAGCTGGGATCTGACGGCGTTGACTGTCGAGAAGCGTTCGGTGCCAAAGCCTGAATGCCCGGGATGCGGAAGCTGGCTCTGGAAGAAGCCACCGAGGCTGCTGAGCCAGGTCGACTTGGCAGTTCTTGAGTGCCCTGTTTGGGGGCTGACCGATTGTTCGCTGGATTCATGCTGGGGGGTGGAGCATTTGGCGACATGGTGGGAGGAGGGGAGGGGAAGCGTCAGAAGAGCTCAGTATATATGCTTGCCTGGCCCTGCTCAAATCGGCTCATCCGAAGCAGCTCAGCGCGGCAACTCATGAGGATCGCAGTCGGTTGATCCGATCGATAGGCAAGGAGTGATGATGCAGCAAAATAAGGTGTGATTGCACGAAGCGCGTAGTGAGATTCTAATGCGGCGAGGGTATGCTCTGATGGGTCGCGGGCTTAGACGCGGAAGACAAGCGCAACACCCTCATCGCCAGCACCGATGAGCTTCCAGCCTCTTGCGTTGGCGGTGTTGGTGTAGGCGCCGATGCCGCCGGTGTCTGCGCCCTGGGTGAATCCGTCGTCCTTGCCGACGGCGAGGGCGAGGACGCCGTCGGTGAAGCCCTGCTGTGTGGCGACGCAGCCGCCGGTCCTTGCGTCCCAGGTCTTGATGGTGTGGTCTGCGGAGGAGGTGGAGAAGAGCGTGGTGCCGGGGTGGAGAGCGACGCCGGTGATGGCAGCGTCGTGCACGACCTCGCAGCGCATCTTTGCCAAGGAGAGGTCCCAGACGATCGCCTTGCCCTCGGTGGAGGCGGTGATGACGTGGCCGGTGCGATTGCCGCCGCCGACGTCGATGAATTGGATGCCCTCGATGGACTCGCCGTCTGCGTGGCCGGTGAGCGATGCGACGACAGACGCCGCGCCGCCGTTGTCGAGCGCACCGATGTTGATGACGCGCACGTCACCGGCGGCACCGCCGATGACGACGACACGAGCATCGGGCGAGACAGCGAGCTGGGTGAGGCCGCCGTCGATGTGGGTCTGGACCTTGGAGGTGATCTCGGCCGTCTTTGGGTCCCAGACGATGAGGGTGCCGTCTTCGGAGCCGGTGATGAGACGCTTGCCGTCGGGGGTGAAGCTGCCGCACGAGACTGCGTCGCTGTGGCCCGAGAAGACGTTCATGACGGTGCCCTTGGGGAGCTGCCACATCCAGACGGTGGAGTCGGCGCCGCCGGCGGCGAGCACGCTGCCCTTGGGATGCCAGTCGATCCAGACGATTTCGTCGGGGCCTTCGAGGTTGGTGAGGAACTCCCACGACTTGAAGTCGTCGGAGCGCTTGCGCCAGATGCGCACCTTGCCGTCCATGCCGCCCGTGGCTGCGAGGTCGCCGGCGGCGTTGAAGAGCGCCGAGGTGACGCTGTCGGTGTGACCGCCGAGGCGGACGACTTCGGAGCCGTCCTGGGTGTTCCAGATCCAGCCGCCGTCGTCTTCGCCACCGCTGAGCGCCAAGGGAGGGTTGGGGTACGAAGGGTGGAGCGAGACGGAGAAGACCGACTTGCGGTGCGAGTAGAAAGCGGCTATCGAGTTGTCGATGAACTCTTCTTGCCCGGGACCAGGGCCGTCGCCTTGCTCGCCGTGCTCGCCGTGCTCTCCGGCGTCAGCACCCTCATCGTCGCTGTCGTCGTCCATGGGGACGTCGCCCTCCTCGTCGTGTTCGGGCACTACCTCCTGGATGTCATCGTTGGCGAGGTCCGAGCCGTAGTCGACGTCGTCGTGTGCGTCTTCCTGATGGGGTTGTGTGGAGCTCATTTTCGTGAAAGCTAGAGCAGGAGCGAGGGCAGTCGGTGGTAGTGAAGCAAGCACTGTTGGAGCAGAGCCAGTCTTAAGCTCGTCGAATCCAGCAGGCAATGCATTTCGGACCAAGACTACGGTGGCCGCTGAGTGTGGCTGAGCTGCATCGGTGTTAAGAAGCTTGAGCTCTCCACAAATTTCTTTGGGCTGCTTGGTGCTCGAACTTTTTTTTGTTCTCGAGGTTCTGCGCTCGGCCACCAAGTGTGGGATCGACACTCGCTGACACGGAGTATCTGGCTCGAAAATTGAATTTCCACCCGTGTGGAGGCATGCGGCCAAAAAATGCGAATCTCATCCGACGGTGGGGCCGGGCGGAGGGCGGCGCGCGACTGAGCCCGAGTTGGGTGCGCGCGGGCGGATCTGCGAGATTGGAGAGGCGCTCCGGCTCAGGCACACCCACCCGACTCGGCGCGCTCTCTGTCTCTCATGCTGAGCTCCGTGGCGAGGCGAGGCAGGACCCTGAATCGGCTGGCTGGCTGGCTGTGCGTCAGCAGCGGCTTCAGTGTGCTCGACTGGCCGGTGCATCATTTTGGGCTTGGATTTCGAGATAGGCGCGGCTGGCGCGCACAGATTGGGCGGTGGCAGCTAACCAGCCACACCGCTCCACAGCTCCACCGTCTGTGGTGCCATCACGCACAGCATCCAGTCACAGGGGCTATCCTCCCTCCACCCAGCCAGCCACATCCCGCTCGCACATCCCCGCGCTCTCCCTTGATAGCCTCGAGTGTGACTCGCATCGTGCTCAGCACTCCATCGTCGATCCTCATCTCCGACAACAGCACCAGCCCGTCTGTTGCCTCCATCACAACCACCACCACCATCATCCGTGCCGTAGCAGGACAGCTGCCTTTCACCGCTGGCAATTGATCTAGGTATCCTTTCACCTCGCCCTCGTCCTCTCCCACACGCCGACTCTCCGCTGGCCGCTCGTTCATTGCCTCCTTGTGTCTCTCGCCCGTCTGCTCACACCATCCAAGCGTCCACGCAAACGCCCCAGCATCCCGCCGTGTCAGCCGTCGCGCCCTTATATCATCCCCTGCGATACCTTTCGTTCGGCCCAACATCCTAAGCCAACGCGCGCGTCCCTCGTTCGCTTTCTGCTAGTGTGCTTGGCTACCTCGTTCCGTCCAACGCCTGTCCATCGCGCACCAGCAGAGCGCAAGCCTTCGCCCCCACCTTGGTTGGAGCGCGCCGCTCCCGCCATCTCGTCCGTTCTGGCCCAGCACAGCTGAATCGCAGGGACATCGTCATCCTTCCCTTGGTCTGCCTCGCCCTTCCCCATGTCCAAGGGTACACCCGCTCGAGATGAATCACGCATCGGCGACTTTGTTGTCGAAAATGAGATCGGCAAGGGCTCCTTCGCCGTCGTCCACAAGGGCTACCGCCTGCAGCCCCGCGAGCCAGTCGCCATCAAGATCGTCACGCGCAAGAAGCTCACGCCCAAGCTTCTCGAGAACCTCGAGGGCGAGATCGCAATCCTGAAAGCAATTCACCATCCCAACATCGTCGAACTCAAGGAATGCCTCAAAACAGAGCACCAGATCTTCCTCGTCATGGCCTTCTGCCCATCCGGCGATCTCTCCCAGTACATCAAGAAGCGATTCGACATCTACGACCGTGCAGGCATCCCGCGTCCAGGCGCACTCGCACGCGCTCCACCAACCTATCCGCATCCCGCAGACGGAGGCCTCAACGAGACGATCGTACGCTCCATCCTCACGCAGCTCGCCGCCGCTCTCGAGTTCATGCGCGGCCGCGACATTGTTCATCGCGACATCAAGCCCCAGAACCTACTGCTCCAACCGCCCGACGCCGCCTTCCTCGCTCTCGGCAATCCGGCAGAGATCCCTCAGGTCAAGGTCGCCGATTTCGGCTTCGCTCGCCATCTCAGCGTCAACACGCTCGCAGAGACCCTCTGCGGCTCGCCTCTCTACATGGCCCCCGAGATCCTCCGCTTCGAAAAGTACGACGCGAAAGCAGACTTGTGGTCCGTCGGCGCCGTCCTCTTCGAGATGACCGTGGGCAAGCCCCCCTTCAAGGCCGCAAACCACGTCGAGCTCCTCAAGCGCATCGAGCGTGGCGAGGACCGCATCAAGTTCCCCGACGAGCGCTCTGCAGGCTCGCTCGCCAGAGAGGCTGCACGTCGACAGGAACTCGGCGAGGCCCCGCTGCCTCCCCCGCATCCGGTGTCAGACGATGTCAAGACCCTCATTCGCCAGCTCCTCCGCCAGCGCCCCGTCGGCCGCATGAGCTTTGACGACTTCTTCAACAGCCCTGTCATTCGCGACTTTAAGGCCTTCATCCGCCCTCACGCCCAAGCAGAGGCCGTGGAGAGGTACGAGGATCTCCAGAGGAGCGATCGCAGCATCATCCTGCCATCAAGCTCGGCCGTCCAGCAGGCGTCCTCCACATCCGCAGGCGAGCGACCGGAAGCAGCCGACTCACCTGCTACGCCCAGCTCACCATCGCCTCGGCTCCGAGCTGAGCCCAAACCTCTGCAGGACGAGACATCCTCGACCCGACGAGCCGACAGCCCTCAATCCGCCAACGCTCCGGCTGCAACGCTCAACCGGACGCCATCGGAGGCATCGAGGCCGGCGCGTACCATTCCACGAGCCTTCTCCGCCAAGTATGTCACAGGCGAGCCGGATCGACGCCCCGAGGACGTCGACAGGCGCGATCCTCCCAACATGGCCCGCACGCCAAGCTCACCCGGTCTTCCAGACAAGTTGCTCACCTCCGGCGGCCGCGAGGAGATAGCAGCACACAATCAGCCGGCAGCTTCGGCCGAAGGCGAAGACAGCTTCCTCGGAAAGGAGTATGTCATGATCGAGAAACGCAATGTCGAGGTCAACGCGCTGGCAGACGAGCTGGCCGCATCGCCGCAGACCAGAATGTCGCTTGCCTCGCGACGGCCCTCGCGCCTGTCGCGGCTCAGTTCGGGAGCGCTTCCCACGCCGTCCGACATCTCACCTCCGGCGTCGGCTGCGGTCGCCTCTAGCTCCAAGCCTATCCGCATCGCCGGCAACGTCAGCTCGTCCCCGACCGCTGGCGCCTTTGCGCTCCCGCCGGGCGCAAGGCCCTCTTCGGTACCACGCCGCACCAGCCTGTCGTCGTCGGGCTCACCCTCGACTCGCAACGCTGGCCAGGTCATTACTGCAGGCGATGCAGCCGCAAGCACCCAAACCTCGCGTCGCGATGGCCCGTCCTCGTCGTCGCCCAGGGAAGACGTCGGCGTGCTCGGCCAAAAGCTCGCTGGGATTGGTCTGCCAGGCGCCTCGGGCAGCGGTCCTTCGAGCGCTTTGGCGAAAGCGATCAGCATGGCGTCGCTGCGCCTGTTTGGCGTTCCATCGGGCGTGTCGCTGCGAGATGCGGCTGCGCTGGTGAGGACCCGTGCTCAGAGGCGCGGCTTCTTGAGGTCCTCTACCGAGACGTACGACGAGGCTGAGGTGGGCCTGTTGAGCACGCTCGAGGATCTGGGGCAGAAGGCATTCGTACTTTCCGAGTTCGCCGATTCCAAGCTCGCCCACCACTTTCCCGATGGACCGCATCAACTCTCGCAGGATCTGGATGCCTCGACCGCCACGGGCGTCTCGCCGGGTCGCGCCAGTGCCCAAGGCTCAGCGCGCAGGGTAGGGTCGGTTTCGTCTTCGTCGTCGGCGCTGGATCCGCTTGCTGCCGAGGCGGCGGCAGCGGAGGCGCTGATTTTGTACGTGCGCAGTCTGGCGTTCCTGCAACGGGCGATTGGGTTGACGCGTAAGCATGTCGAGTCGCGCTCGCGCCCGGGCGTGGCGGCGGTGACGAGTGCCGAACTCAACGAGGTGGTGCAGTGGCTTCGGGCGCGATTCAACGAGGTGTACGACAAGGCGGACTTTGCGCGGTCGCGATGCAACGAGCTGCCCGAATCGGCGCAGCAGGTGGACAAGCTCATCTTTGACAAGGCGGTGGAGGTGGCTAGGGCAGCAGCGACGGACGAGCTGGAGAACAACCGCGAAGGCAGTGGATGGGATCCGGCGCACTGTCTGCTGGCGTACGAGACGGCGAGCTCGATGCTCTCGTCGCTGCTCGATCCGGGCGAGGATGCACTTAGTCTCAGCGAGGGCAGCATTCTTATGATCGACAAGTACGTCAAGAGCATCAACAAGCGTCTCGTCATGCTGCAGGAGCAGTTTGGTGGAGGAGCGGCAGGTAGCGGGCCTGCTGGCGTGAGCCCGAGCGGCGTGGATGCCGAGCCTCGCGCGGGCGAGAGCCGAAGCCGAATCGACTCGCCGCTGTCGAACGCCTCACCAGCACCATCGCGCTGATCATCTCAGCGACTCGAGGACAGCGCCACATGTATGTTGTTTGATCGTTACATTTGCATCGCATTCCTGTACAATTCTTGCCAAGATTGAGTAGTGAAGCCGGCTTTGTATTGGGGGATGTGCGAACGGCGGGGCATTCAGTGGTCCGAGGTTGGGGTGGGATGGTCGTCCTGGTAGAGACGACGCATTTCGGTGCCAAGATCAACGCGTCGCTTGCCCTCGATGAACTCCATGGCCTCCTTGTAAGTCTGCGGCAAGACTTGGAGATTGGTTGTACCGAGGTCGAAGCTGAAGTGGAACTGTGATCGAGCCAATGCAGTCGGGGACGAGGTTAGTGGAGGGGTAGCAGAAATCTCAGGGGCGATGGAGGGGGG
>NW_014638906.1:0-7920 GCF_000747765.1 Moesziomyces antarcticus
GAGAGAGAGAGAGAGCGAGAAAGAGAGAGCGAGAAAGAGAGAGCGAGGGAAAGGAAAGCGAGTCTAGGCCGTAGCAAACGGGTTGGGTGCGGACCACGCGCCTTGGCCCGGCTTGGCCGACGAGTCCATGGGATGCGCGAGGCTCGAATCAGCCGCATCCGACATGCTGAATGCTCCCACCGCCGGTGCGGTCGTCGTCGTCGCAGCCGCGCTGCTGCCCGAGTAGTCGCCGTAGGTCTCCTTGGCATGGCGCTCGAGAATGCCCGCGAGCGGACCGAGTAGCCTCGTGAATGCGCGCTCCGACATGGTCACCACGCGCAGCTTTGCGCCAGCAGCAGCCGCAGCCGCAGCCGCCGCCACGGTGGCAGCACGCGGCGCATTGTTGAGCAGAGCCAGCTCGCCAAAGTAGTCGCCGCGCGAGAGCTTGCCCACCACCTCCTCGCGCCCCGCCTGCTTGGTCTTGCGCACCTCGGCGTCGCCGTCCACAATGATGAAAAACTCCGAGCCGCGTTCGCCCTGCGTGATGACCGCCTCGCCCGGTGCGTACTCGCGCAGCTCGAGGCTGTCCGAGATCTTGGCGCGTTCGGCCGCACTCAGACGCTCGAACAGCGGCACGTCCATCAAAAACTTTTCGTACAGCGCACGGCGCCTCGAGTTGGTCTCCATGAGGATCGAGCGGAACGTGATGCGGTCCAGCGCCCACAGCGTGCACGCCGACGTCGACACCACTGTCGCAGCGCGCGGCTGCGCATATAGCAGCGCCAGCTCGCCAAACGACGAGCCCGGACCGTACGACACCTTTTTGTCGCCCAGCGTCGAGCTGCCACCTGCTGCCGCTGCCGCTGCCTCCACCTCGCCATCCGAGCCACCGACGCCGCGGTTGGGCGCGCGCACGTAGACGTCCAGCGTACCGGACTCGACCACGTAAAAATAGTCGCCCTGCGCGCCCTGCTCGATCACGGTCACGTTGGCTTCCACCTTGACCTCCTTCATGGCGAGCAGCACGTCGCGGTACTGGTCCTGCTCGAGGTTGCGGAAGAGCAGGTTGTTGCCGATCGAGCCGCGGATGCGCTGCATGTTCTCCTCGGACTTGGGGATGACCGTCTTGGGCAGAGGCGTGCCGTCGTGCTCGGCGCCCGCGCCGGACGGAGCCATGCTTTCGGCCGACACCGACGTGCGTCGACCCAGGTTGAACGTAGGCGGGATCAGCGGCGTGGCGGCGCTCGATGCGATCGAAGATGGTAGGTTGGCAGCAGCAGCAGCGGCGGCGGGTGCCGAAGCGGACGACGACGCGTTAAACGCCGACGAGCCAGCAGCCGGTGGTGCAGCGTAGGCAGACTCGGGCGATTGCGAAGCGTCCATGGGCACGGGCTCGGTGGCAGAGCGGCTGGACGAGGCGAATGGGTCCGAGTTGAAGATCGAGGCGCGCTGCGTGGGCGACGCGAGACCGGGCGGCACGCCGCCAAAGTCGAGATCCGAAGGTCCTATGGAGTTGTCCAGATTGGATGCCGAGGCTGATGAGCCGGAGAGATGCTGGCGACGCTGCTGTTCGAGCCTGGCGTTGAACCAATTGGCACAGAACTGGAGCGCATCCGCAGGTCGAGATGCAGCGACGTCGCGGCTGAGCTCGTTGAGCAGCGCCGTGTAGTTGGCAGGCAGCGACATGGTTGCGCGCGCTCTTTCAAATCAGAAGCGGTGGTTAACAGCAGTGAGGTGTGTGCTGTGAGATGGTGGTGGCGGCAATGTTGGTGGTTACAGTGTCAGAGGCTTCGTCGAGGCTGGTGTGAGCGAGAGAGGATGGACAGTGCGCACTGACACTCGGGCGCGGCTCAAAGTCTCTCTCGCCTCGCTTGTTGGTCCGCCGCCCCCGCGCGCCACGAGCTCAACTGCCAAAAATGCGGAAATGGCGAGAAAGCGCACGAACAAACGCATTTGGCAGCTCAACTCAACCGTACACCAGCGTTCATCTTTTGCACACACACGCACACACTCGGCCGCAATCAAAGCAACCCAGACACGGCCGCTTTCGAGGCCACTTTCGAGCGTGAGGGGTCCGGGCAGTGTGGCTCCGCATTGAAACGTGGCTTGGCCGTGTGCATTCGAGGTCGAGCTGGGCTGGCCGCCTTCCGCATCCGTTGCGGGTGGAATTTGTGCGCACAGACGCTCGCATTTCGCGCTTTCTCGTGCGAAATATGCCTACATGTTAGTGGATCCGGGCTGTAACACTGTGGATGCCGCGCGAAAGTGATCGTCAGTCGGAAGCGATAGGGTGAATTTCCAGGCTGGAACGGCTGCCAAAACTCGTCGCCAGCCCGGAGAAGGACGAGGCACATGGACAGTGTCGCTGCCCAAACGTTGAATCCAACGCACAGTTGGTCGCTCAACCTTCGCCGTCGCAACTGGGAGGCGTGTCGTCGCGATCATCTTGCCACCACCACCATCGATCTTTGCTCCCCCCGCCCTCTCCGCCCACACACATCATTCACAATGGCTGCTCGTGCTGCTGCTGCTGATCTTGCCAAGATCTCCAACCTGGGACTGGGCAAGAACACGCTCGCCCAGATTTCGGCGTTCCGCAAGCGCGCCGACGACGCCAAGCGCCAGCTCGCGCAGCTCCAGCAGCAAAAGACGGACGTCGACTTTGCACACTACAACAAGCTCATCCGCAACAAGGACGTCGTCTCCCAGGCGCAGAAGATCCTCGCCGAGTTCAAGCCCGTGACGTACGACGTCCAGGCCCAGCTCAAGGCCATCGACGCCTTCGAGTCCAAGGCTGTGCGTATCTGCCCTTCTTTCCGACATTTCTCGCTCAGTCCTCGCCCGCATCGTCGCTTCGTCGCATCGTCGCATCATCGCATCCGCATCGCATCGCATTCACCAAACGTTCCATCGCATCGCATCTTCCGACACAAGCGTGCATCCACTCGATTTCGCATCGGCACGCCCGAGTCGGAAGCTCCCCGACGTGCACACTCCCCGACTCGTCTGCTCGCTTCACACCGTCGCTCTCGGCATCTCCGCCCCGCCGCTGCTGTGCTGTGCAGACGCGCTTGCACTTTCACACGCGCACTAGAGAGCGCCGTCGTTGGATCCAGAATGCGCGGCGTGAGAACCGCCGCCATTCCACCTACTGCCAAGATCGGATCGATCGACACACAGCACACTCCATCACCGCCCACGCCCTTGCAGAAGCTGCCATCCGTCGGCCGTTCCAGCACCGTGTTAATGCGCCTTAGTACCCGCACCGCCCTCATCTCCGTCCACAGCTCATGTCGCGCCGATCCACATCGACACACATAGATATCAGGATTGCGATTCGACTCACGCCTCGGCCTTTGATGTGACGAGCGACTCGACTTGCGATGCGGCTCGACGAATGCGACGATCGACTTGCGTAGACTGATTCGCGACAACCGGGCCCGTGCACCTTTGACGATCCGACATACTGACTTTTGTACCCTCCACCCTCTACGTGAAATAGGTCGAGCAAGCGCAGGCGACGGCGTCCAAGATCGAGGCGGAGCTCAAGGACCTCAAGGCGACGCTCAAGAACATTGAGGAGGCACGACCGTTCAACCAGCTCAGCGTGGACGACGTGGTTGCCGCGCGCCCCGAGATCGGCCGCACCGTCGACGAGATGGTCAAGAAGGGCAAGTGGACCACGCCAGGCTACGACGAGAAGTTCGGAAGTGAGTACATCGCCCCAACAAGCTGCACGACAAGAACATCCGCTGACATCTTTGAGTTTGAACGCCAGACCTCTCGGCCATCTAAGCTTTTGCCAACTCTGGACGTGCTGTTGGAAGTTAGATCGGCAGCACCGTCGTCATGCACACTGCGCAATGCTATTGAGAAAACTAGAGCCAGGATTGTGAGAAAGAGTGCCGACAGTGACACGCTTGTGAGAGTGTAACGTCGTCGAAGCGCGTTTGTGTTGGTCTAGCTGGACTTGCAAGTTGCGAGGCCGTGCAGAGCTGGTGTGGTGCATGGACGCATCGCAGCGGGCGTGGAGAGCCGAGATCGGTCGGCGGTGACCGGTGTGCCAAAGTTCAAGGAGGTTCTCGTACGGCTTTGCCAAAATGCCAAATTTGCGAGTCGATTGGTTGTCGAAAGGTGCCTCTCTAACATCTTGTCTAATGGAAACCTCGGCCGAGGTTTTTCAAAGCATCACGTGCTTAGTTCACTTGAAAAACCACACTGCTGTAGTGCCCGCGTCGACGTCGCACCCCTCGAAGCGGAAATTTGGCGCGCTCCGGGCCCTTGGCTCAAGCACCGCGCTGGGCTGCTGTGATTCGCGCCGCGCCAAACCCAGCAGCTGTGAGCCACTCTCTCGGAGGCGCCCAGGCCTGCCGAGGGTGTGAAGGGTGTGAAGGGTGTGAGGGAGCGAGGCCTTGGTCGATATCGCAGCCGGCCAGCTTTGGATCTTCTCCACCGTCATCCACCAAACCCATCAAGGTAAGTCGATGCACTATATCCGCGCATCACCCATCCGGCACAGCACACACGCACACAATCTCGCCATCACAGCCGTCGCCACGAACATGATAACGCCACCATCAGCACAGTCGACACCGACCAGGAGAAAGCGTCGCAGAGTAAAGGCGATGATGGATCCAGCTTTTGGGACTTCAGGCGCGGCAGCAGATAGGAACGGGACGGTGAACAGGATACGGATCGGATCTTCGGCAGGATGGCTTACTCGTCGGCCGGGGTCAGGGAGAGGCATCATTCGCCGCAGAGCACGGCGTTCAGACTTGGGACGCGGATCATCAGCTCGCACCGACCAAGCCTCACTTGCACATGGGGATTCGAATGGCGATACGCTGCCTCGCATTGGACAGCGTTGAACAGCATTGTATGGCCGCACGGTGTTTTCGCGCAGGCTGCAGCCATCCGACCTACGCGGAGGTGGATGCACATGTCGCCATGCAACGCTCCAGCAGTTGCCAATGACCATGTTCTCGCGACGCACGCCCGCTCGGCCTTTGATCCGGCAACCGCCTCGCGACCGGCCACACCAACACGCACTACGCAGCGCCCACGCAGACGACCTACGCCCTCGTTTTAGCATCTCTGCCGCCGCATTCCTCCACGTCTACCTCACGCCCAGTCGACTTGAAGCGAACACGTGTTGCTGTGCCCGTGGTGATCGCATTGTCCATCGTGCCTCCAAGACAAAGCTGACCAAAGCGTCGCGCATTCGATTGCTGTGCCTGCTTAACTATAGATGCCGCCCAAGAAAGCTGCCATCGCCGCCGCGGCGTCCAAGTCTGCCAAGAAGAAGAAGTGGTCCAAGGGCAAGGTCAAGGACAAGGTACGTATACACAACCCTACGCACGCACGCATTCGCTCGAAGGATGATTTGCTAACTTGGCTTGTCTCTTGATTCTTTGGCGATGAGTAGGCCCAGAACATGGTTGTTCTCGACCGTCCTACGTACGACCGCATCCTGAAGGAGGTGCCTACGTTCAAGATGATCTCGCAGTCGACGCTGATTGACCGCATGAAGATCAGCGGCTCGCTGGCGCGTGTGGCCATCCGCCACCTGGAGCGCGAGGGCCAGATCAAGCGTCTGGTGCACCACCACGGCCAGCTCGTCTACACGCGTGCCTCGGCCGAGTAAAAAACAGCTCGCTAGTCCGTTAGGTTCTCAAGCATGTATCACAACCCCATCACCACAGCCCCAAAAAATGACAGTCCACCCCAAAGGCCTCGGTAGAGTCCCAACGGTAGGGTTTCCCACTTTCATATACGCAGCTCGTTATGGCAAGAGGCGCACGCGCACACGCACCCAGAGCAGGCTGAGAGGCAAGTGAGATTGTGATTTATGCGCGGTGAGAGAGCGGATTATTCCTCGGGCATTGTTCGGAGCTAGTCATCCATGCGAGGCGAGTGGAAGATTGAGGTGAGAATGGTCGGAAGTGTAACGTGTGTGGTGCAGCGGGGGTTAGACGTACCTGGAGACCGTGAATGTCCTTGATGACGTCCTTGAGTTGCTCGTTGACGAGGCGGTGCGCCTTGACAGTTGACAGGCCGTTGAACTTTTTCGACGAAAGCTGGATGGCGTAGAAGCTTCCACATCCGCCTGCAGACGCCAATTCAGTACGATGCTATGCTGTGGGTGAAAGAAGGGGTGGAGAGAGGACCTACCACTAACGTCCTGGACCTTGAGGACGGACGGCTGGAAGCGGTCGGTGAGGATGGTGCGGATCATCTGTTCGCCGTCCGTGGCCGAAGCTGCTGCCGTGTTGAGCCGCAACGGTGTCGTGCTGAACGTGCGGCTGGAGGGCAGAGATGCACGCGCAGTTGTGCGCAACACCGATCGTATCGACGACATGCTTGCTGTTTTACTGTGCCGAGAGATGAGAGAGAGGCGTCGAGTGGTGGGAGAGAGATGGAGAGGGGTCGCAAGGACTGACAAATCGTGCGCAGCGGAGCCCATCGGGATGCCAACTGATCGGGTGGAGCAAGATCGGGATGTGGCGGCGAAGAGTGGGAAAATCGACTTTTTTTTTTAGAGCTGCCTTTTGAAGGCTTTCTCTCCGCAATTATTCATATCGGCGCAGCCAAAATGAAAGAGGACTCGGTCTGACTCGGCAGCCGCGGATTCTTCTCCACACCTCTCCCCCCCCCCACCATCTCTCTTTTTGGCAACATGGCATCGCAGCCCCCACAGCAGGGTGGAGAGGCAGACTCGGGATCGGCATTCTTCGATACCTTCTTCGCATCCGCATTACAGCGCGCCAACATGTCGACGGGCGAGCTGCGCGGGCTTTCGGACCAGATCAGCGCCGCTGCCCACCCGGTTGCGGCGGGTAGCAACAACGACGTCTACGCGCCCG
This sequence comes from Moesziomyces antarcticus, assembly GCF_000747765.1. Lineage (NCBI taxonomy): Eukaryota > Fungi > Basidiomycota > Ustilaginomycetes > Ustilaginales > Ustilaginaceae > Moesziomyces > Moesziomyces antarcticus. The sequence continues at coordinate 6,843 of NW_014638906.1, forward strand.
ACGGCAATGGGCTCGATTGTGGCCGTGATCCAGGAGATGTGCCGGCGCCGCCGCCCAAGGAGCAGGCGACACGACAGCAGACTTGGGCGCTAGCCAACGGCGTGTCCGGGCTCAACCTGGGTGCGGCGGCGCCGGCAGCGGCGTCGAGTGGCTCGAGCTATGTGCAGGCTACCTCGTCGCCGTCCACGGAAGCATCGTCGGCGGGGGTGCAGTCGAATGCGCATGCGGCAGCCGCGGCGTTGCTGTCTCGTTCGACGTCGGCAACGGCCGTGCACGGTGCGCCTGCCACCAAGATGAGTGCGGAGCTGGATGTGTTGGCGCAGACGCGCGGCGGTGGATTGGGCACGCCCACGGGAGAGAGGACGTACATCGGGTCGGCGTGGGCAGCGTCGGGAACCGCAACTCCTGTCATGGATCCGAATGGGCTTGGGTGGCCGGCCAAGGCGACGCTGGATAGGCTCAACCATACGCCTGCGCAGGCGGAAGCCAACCAGGCGCGCTTGGCGGCTGCGATCCATACGGTGCTCGAGTGCATCGGTGAAGACCCCACCCGCAGCGGACTCGTCAAGACGCCCGAGCGATACGCCAAGGCGCTGCTGTGGATGACCAAGGGATACGAGGTGAGGCTGAGCGACGTCATCGCCAACGCCATCTTTGACGAGGAGCACGACGAGATGGTCATCGTGCGCGATATCGAGATCTTCAGCCTGTGCGAACACCACATGGTTCCCTTTACCGGCCGGATCCATATCGGATACATCCCCAACCGGCTGGTGATTGGGCTGTCGAAGCTCGCAAGGATCGCAGAGACGTTTGCACGCAGGCTGCAGGTGCAGGAGCGCCTGACCAAGCAGGTGGCACTGGCGCTCGACGAGGCGCTGAGGCCGCAGGGTGTGGCGGTGGTGGTCGAGTGCGAGCATCTGTGCATGGCCATGCGCGGCGTGCAGAAACCCGGCGCGACGACCGTCACCAGCTGCATGCTCGGCGTGTTCAGAGACCGACAAAAGACAAGAGAAGAGTTCCTCTCGCTCATCAAAAAGTAGACTCCCCCCTCTCAAAACTTCAACAGACTCAGCAT